>NC_142937.1:4049307-4076807 GCF_046866305.1 Octopus bimaculoides | reverse complement strand
TTTATAAAGCCAAAAGAATACAAATTATAAACAAATTAGTAATGCATGTTTATGGTTAGTACAGTTACCTGATATTTCAATATTCCAGGGTTAGGCTCAGCTCTTAAGGAAATTTACGGAGAAAAGTTGTTGGTAGCTGATGTCTCTGCCATGTAGTGTCTGTGCGTATGTGTCTGTGTGTGTGTGCGTGTGTGTAAAGGGGCATGCCCAGATGCTTATCCAGCCAGCTGCGTGCAATTCAGATCTGTTACTTATTCGCGGGCTATACTTGTTAATGAAAATAGCTTCTTTTATTCTTAGATTTCCAATGTTTCCTGGAAACTTGAATGTTTTTGACCTTCCCTGAAGAGGCTCGAAACTAAAAACAGGCCAAGACAAAACAACACGTTATGCGCATTGCATAATCGTCCGATCGAAGGTGAAACTATGTCTGCGGTCCTACGTGGTGTATAAAATCCAATGATTTCTGTATTGGATGTACAGTCACACACAGGTTAAAGAACACCACTATGCTAATGCTTCTGTTATCGAAAAACAACCCCGCAAATGCCATACCAAAGAAATATTGAAATATCCATCGACCTGCATTATCGTTTTTTTTTATTTGCATTATTTTGGCATTATAAAAAATATTCAAGACATAACCACATACATGTTATACAGGGTGATTCAGATGCAAATTTAATCGATATAATCGATAATACAAACACAAAAATTGTTACATTTGTTTTTATGTAGTTTTAATATTACCTTTGGTCTTGTGTTGTAAATATCTTTTAATACATACATACATACATACATATATACATACATACTTACATACAGGCGTAGGAGTGGCTGTGTGGTAAGTAGCTTGCTTACCAACCACATGGTCCCGGGTTCAGTCCCACTGCGTGGCATCTTGGTCAGGTGTCTCCTACTATAGCCTCGGGCCGACCAAAGCCTTGCGAGTGGATTTGGTAGACGGAAACTGAAAGAAGCCCGTCGTATATATGTGTATATATGTATATATCTGTATGTATGTTCTTGTGTGTTTGTGTTTGTCCCCCCAACATCGCTTAACAACCGATGCTGGTGTGTTTATGTCCCCGTAATCTAGCGGTTCGGCAAAAGAGACCGATAGAATAAGTACTAGGCTTCCAAAGAATAAGTCCTGGGGTCGATTTGCTCGACTAAAAAGGTGGTGCTCCAGCATGGCCACAGTCAAAATACTGAAACAAGTAAAAGAGTAATACATGCATACATACATACAGACATGTGTGTGTGTATATATAAATGTATGCATGGATGTACGTATGTGTGTATGTATGTACGTATGTATGTATCTGTCTGTCTGTCTGTCTGCCTACCAATCTGTCTGTCTGTCTGTCTGCCTGCCTACCAATCTGTCTGTCTGTCTGCCTTTTAGAAAGAGTTATGAAAAGATGGGAGAGTATTCATTGTCCAAAAAGTGGCAAAATATTATGTTAATGCTGTTTAATTGACCGACGTTGTCAGGGGAAGTAAATAAGTTCACTTGTAATCTCTCAGCTGTGGAAGTCAGCAGTCGGTTGGGATTGGGGTCGCAGTTGCTTTTTGAATGCGGTGGGAAGGTAAGTGTAGGGTATGGTAAGGGGTTGGTCAAGAGAAGGGAAGTATAGACAGAGAGGTAGGAGAGACACATTAGGAAACTCAAAAGATCTCAACTGATATCGACTGCTGACCAGTACATGTTAATGGCAAAGGGACTTTTGAATCACACACACACACACACACACACACACACACACACACACACACACACACACACACACACACACACACACGCAAATATGTATATATTTATGTATGTATGTGTGTGTATGTGTGGTCGCACTCTAATGACTGAAACAGGTAAAAGATAAATGATGCACATACATAAATACATACACCCACACAAACAAGCACGCATACATACATACATACATACATACATACATACATACATACATACATACATACATATATACAAAGATATCCGGATCTTTTCAATCTCAGTCACAGATTATTTAATTAATTTTTTTTAACTAAACAGTTTGAATCTCGGATACTGGTTGAATGTGTTACGTAGAACATGGTTTTCTCTTAAAATTTTTGACAAAATTTTGTATTTTAGAAGTTATTTCGTGTTAAAGTTGTCGTATTTAGGTAATTTTAACCAATCAATGACGTGTATTCAGCTAAAGAAAGTTACTGCCGTATGCGAAAGTAATGGAAGAACAACAACTTCCGGGTCATCATGTCATGAAAGAGAGAGAGGTGGGAGAAAAGTATAAAAGATAAGAAAGGTGGGTGAGGGAATGGGTGAGAAAAGCAAAGTTCTTTTATAGGGAATGCATACGTGTGTGTGTGTGTGCGTGTGTATTTTTTCCCTCTTATCCAATGTGTCCTCTCGTTTATATAATGTTAGCGTGTGACGTTGAGAGAGATTTAGCTGTTATTTCCAGCAGGTCAAGCATCTATACAGATTCTCTCTCACACACACATACATACATGCATGCATACACACATACGTACATAATGCACACATACATACATACATACATACATACATACATACATACTTACATACATACTTACATACATATATACATGCACGTACAAATATACGTTATAATCGTAAATTTCTTAACTCGTTCAGTGATTGCGCCTGATTTTTTGACGTGACAAATAGTAGTGTGTGTGTGTGTGTGTGTGTGTGTGTGTGTGTGTGTGTGTGTGTGTGTGTATGTGTGTGTGTGTGTGTGTGTGTGTGTGAGAGAGAGAGAGAGAGAGATAACGGAGCGAGTGGTGGTGTGTTCACAATCTAAACGGCAGCTTATATAAACTTATCAATCTCCTACCACAGCATATTAATTTATTGAACCCTTTCGTTTTCCTACAGGGTTTTATCAGCTTTACACATGAATGTGTATGTGCGTGTGCGTGTGTGTGTGTGTGTGTGTGTGTGTGTGTGTGTGTGTGTGATGGACGTGTGTGTATGTATATACATATACATATGTCTGTGTATTTACGTACATATATGTATGCAGCGTCCAAAACAGATGACCCGATGACCCGAAAGTTGTTGCTCTTCCATTACTTTCGCAAACTGCAGTAACTTTCTTCAGCTGAATACACGTCATTGATTGGTTAAAATTACCCACAATACGACAATTTTAACATGAAATAACTTCTAAAATACAAAATTTTGTCAAAAACGCTAAGAGTAAACCGTATTCTACATGACACATTCAACCAGCACCCGAAGTTTCAAACTGCTTAGTTAAAAAAAATTAATTAAAAAATCTGTGACTGAGATTGAATAGATCCAAATAGGATCTATCCAAATACCCTGTTGTTGATGTTGAAATTCCAATGAAGTAGCCTTGGATTTAGGTTAGAAACCGGCTCTTTCAAGAAATCTTGAAATTAAACTGACTAATCACACATAAACACACAGACAGACACACATGTATATCTTCCATTGTTGTTGACACTCCGTCGCTTACGACGTTGAGGGTTCCAGTTGATCCGATCAACGGAACAGCCTGCTCGTGAAATTAACGTGCAAGTGGCTGAGCACTCCACAGACTCGTGTACCCTTAACGTAGTTCTCGGGGGTATTCAGCGTGAAACAGTGTGACAAGGCTGACACTTTGAATTACAGGCACAACAGAAACAGGAAGTAAGAGTGAGAGAAAGTTGTGGTGAAAGAGTACAGCAGAGTTCGCCACCATCCCCTGCCGGAGCCTCGTGGAGCTTTACGTGTTTTCGCTCAATAAACACTCACAACGCCCGGTCTGGGAATCGAAACCGCGATCCTATGACCGCGAGTTCGCTGCCCTAACCGTCATATCTTCTCAATCACTTAATCTACACCAACTGGGTTTTACTAAGCAGAATAAGGAGTTTACACGCACACTTATATGGTCACGTCATCAGAGAATAACACAGAGAGAAACATTATTTCCAAACCACAGTAGCAAACTCACGGTCGAGATTCAACTCTCACATTCATGCAATTACCAAATGTAAGTCTCTAACGTTCAAAGAGATATTTCCAATCAGACGTGAGTGCACTCAACAGAGTTTAAGTGTAGGCGGTTTCAGCAGTAATCTAATATAGAATTAATTAACTAATTATTTCTTATATGGTGTGTAATTTTCTAATTAAAAACAAAACAAAACAAACCCAGCAAATTGAACATCACCAAGAAAGAATATTCTAGTCTACGAATATGTGTGAGCGTTCAGATCCTATTCCTAACTATGTCTTATGAATAGGCTATGCATCAGCGTGTGGTTAAGTTCGCTTCGTAACGATGTAGTTTCAAACTGAGTCACACGGCAAAGAACTTTGTGCAAGTGTATTCTTCTATAGCTCTGCACTGACCAGTGCCTTGTAAAAGTGAAGTTGGTACACGGATGCTGAATGGAAGCCTGTCGTATGTATGCGTGTGCACATCTATCTATCTATCTATCTATCTATCTATCTATCTATCTATCTATCTATCTATCTATCTATCTATCAACAGATACATACATACATACATACATACATACATAACAGACACATATAATGTATGTGCGTGCACACGTCTTCGTATGAAAATGTATGCCTGCCACCGGCTCACAACCAGTACTGGTTGGTGTAGGTCCCTGTAATATATTGGCCAGGAAAAAGAATCCGTCAGAATAAGTATGACACTTAAAATAAGTACTGGAGACATTTACTTGACTAAACACTCGAAGACGGTGTCCCTGCATTGTTTATTGACTGAAACGGGTAAAAGAAGAAAAGAATAGATATTTAAGGATTTACTTACCTAAAACAGAGACGTATTTTGACGTAGATGGCATGTTTGCACTGACTACAGTTAAGAAAACGGCAAGTGATAGCAAGACCGCGATTGAGTAAGAGACCCTCTCTCCGGCATCCAATGGGATGAGAAAGCTTATTACACACAAAATTGAGATGAGAACAAGTGGTACTATAACGTTCAGTATATAGTAAAGAGACTTTCTTTTCATCACAAGGCCGAAGTGAAGCTGCATGTACTCCGCCCCGTATTGTTTCGGTTCAGCGAAAGTTCCGATAATATTCCACTCCCCGTTGTCTTTGTAGGAATCTAACACGATCCCTTTGGAGTGTGTAGTGAAATTAATTTCTTTACGTGTGTACGTCCATTCTCCCAGTTCAAGTGTACAGCGCTGGGTGTCGAATGGGTAATATGTGATATCTATATCACAATGTGTTGAGAAAGTTAGAGAAACATCCCAGTGAACCATCCCAGTATATTCTAACCGGATGAGATCTTCTTTTGCTCTGTCTCCTATCGGCTTCACTTCACCGGCTCTGAAACACGAGAACAAAAATTATATTCATACACATATAATTTCTTTTATTTTCAATTTAATGTTTTTAAAATAATTTTTTGTTTATTACGAAGAAAACATGAAAGCTGAATACTTTGAAGAGGAGGAATCAGCACATGTGAATGTTTCAGGAAGTTATTGATATAATTTCAAATGGGAATTGGAACAAAACTAGATTTTTAAAAATTGAGTTTGCAAAAACTGAATTTGAATAAAATTCAGTTAGGTAAAAAATATAATAAAATAAAATGAAAATAGAAAAAAGAGAAAGATTTCAAAAGAATTCTCCATAGCATTGACTTGGAATCTGTTTATGACCGAATTCATATTACACTGGTTAAAATAAAATTTTCGCAATTCAGCTAGTATTTTGCTATGTGGTATTGCGTGTGACATTTCCTGTTGCTAAAGTGGAACATGATGGTCTGTATTAGCAAAAGTAATTTCATCTGTTAAAGAGAATAATCCTGGACAATAGTAAGTTATGAGGCGAGTGGTTTACTCTTTGGAGTAGGACACTCCTGAGACTGTCTAGCGCAGTGTTTCCCAAAGAAGGCTTTAATGCGGATGAAGCGTTGTTGAAAAATGTTTTGGTGGGAGGAGACAGTAAACCGCAGTTGGAGTATTACATAAAAGTTCAAAGGTGATGAACCGTGTCAAAAAGATGTTCAAGAAAAGAACGGTGTCAAGGAAAGGTGTGACACTACTTGGAAAAAATTGTTTATATATTTTGTAAGTCCATATGATTTCGTTCCGCCATATATTTCATTACCATTAAAAAATAATAGAATACCGTACATTAACTAGACTTGAACCATTACTGATATTAAGTCCTCTTCAAGGAGGACTAAAATACCATTCTTGATTTTATAATTTTTTCGAGTAGGGGTTCAAAACAATGAGAGATATTATCTAAAATGCTTAAATACTTTGATTTTGTTCAAAGATATCCGCGATAAATTATGTTTAGAATTGAGCCTGATATATATGAAGTAGTAAATGCATATAATCCTCATGACAGCGATATTTTATTTTATTAATTTTAAGTGACCTAACTGAAATAAGATCACATTTCATTAAATTTGTTATAATTTAACACAACGCAACCTTTGCAATTTAATTTCTGGGTCTGAAGACTATATCTCTAATTGGATTAAATCCTTCAATATTTCCGTTTACTTTAAGGTGGCAAGCGGATAGATTCGATTGCGCGCCGGATAAAATGCTTAGCGGCATTTCGTCCGTCTTTACGTTCTGAGTTCAAATTCTGCTGAGGCTGACATTACCTTTCATCCTCTCAGGGTCGACAAAATAAGTACCAATTGAATCCTGGAGTGGATGTAATCAACTTACTCCTTGAAATTGCTGGTCTTGTGCCAATATTTGAAACCAATATTTCTGTTTCCATCAAGCACTTTTAGACATGTTGCGGGTTAGTTTGTTGAAACTTAGCTTTTCACAATATTCGGTATCACCAAGGTGAGGAACTGGCAGAAGCGTTAGCGTGCCGAGCAGAATGCTTAGCTACATTTCGTCCGTCTTTACGTTCTGAGTTCAAATACTTCCGAGGTCGATTTCTGTCTTTCATAATTTCAGTGTCGATAAAATAAGTACCAGTTGAATACTGGGGTCGAGGCAATCGGCTTAACCCCTTCCATGAAATTGCTGGCCTTATGTCAACTTTTGAAGCCAATAAACGATATTACTTTTACTTCTCACTTGTTTGCAGTTTTAATACTCCTACAATCGTATCTTCTACATTCACAGTGTTTCTATGCATAGATCGTATCTTTGAAATCCATCCTGAAATGCGATTTCTCCAAACCCTGTTAAAATTCATGACAATTATAAATGTTAGCTATCACTGTCCTCTATGATGATTTAATAGGTGATAAATATTACTTCGTAAAATGAAAATGCATTATATCTGACTCGTGCATTATGTGATACAAGAGGACGCTGATCATTTTACATCAAAAGACAGCATTTGAGTAAAAACGGTTGAGGACCACTTATCTAGAAAGTAATATATTCAAATGACACACGAAAGACCAATTTTCTGTGATTTCTTTTCCTTTGATTAAAAGCATCAATAAAATTCGAAGCCTTTTTATACCCTTCCATAGCATTTTTAGTATAGAAACATACTTAAGTTCTTTGTGTGTGAAAATTTCGTTGGATAAAATGTTGAGTCAATGAAATAATGTTGTGTGATAAAACTTATAATTAATCTTTAATCTGCTATATACCTTCGCATCAACCCAGCTAGTTCAATTAACAAACTTTAATCAATGGAGGCTTTCAGTGAATGTACTACTACTACTACTACTACTACTACTACTACTACTACTACTACTACTACTACTACTACTACTATTACTACTTTTGTGAATTTATATTCCAGTGCTGTCTCCACTGCTTTGCTTAACCAGAATGTAGTGATTTAGATAACTTTTTTCATATTACATGTGTAATTTTAAGTAAAATGTCCTAGTTGTATGCATAAAATATTTTGGTGACTATTTTACTGCATATGTTCGTTTCCGACACCACTGCCGCAGACATCGTTATATGGAGTGCACGCGTGAGGGTGTGTGCGTGTGCGTGTGCACATATATGCATGTGTCGAATTATACACACAAACACATGAATATGTATTTCTAGATTTTTTGCCAATAGAAAAAAAAAATTTTCTGACCTAGATCCAAGTTTCTTTCACATAACCACACAACATGAATAGCAATAGAGTAGTGTATGTTGGTATGTATATGCGTGTGTATTTGGAGTTACTGCATGTGCAAATCTGTACGTTTTGTGTATGTATGCTTGTACATATAGCTGTATATGTACTTATATGCTAAACTTTTGGGAAGTTTTACATATTTTGGCAGTTCCATTCATGGCTTGAATGTGTAATTCCCTAATTAAACTTCTGGTTCTAAAATCCCTAGTTCCTCAAGATTGGTGCTGACACAGTTTGTAACACATCCTAGTGTCCCAATAAATACGGGTATAAATATGAAGTTGTAATCCGGATATGCTTACGTATCTATCTATCTATCTATCTATCTCTCTCTCTCTATATATATATATATGCTTACAAATATGCATACATACATACACACACACACACACACACACACACACACACATATATATATATATATATATATATATATATATATATGCATACATGTGTATGTGTGTGTGTGTGCGTGTGTGTGTGTTGTGTATTGTGAAATTTCTCAGAAAATGGAATGTTGTTTAAATACAAGCAAAGTGATAACAAAGTTGTTGTCTCTAAACAATATTTTAAGAAATAAACGCGTTCAGTTCAGTATTCCCTGTAAATATCTATCAATCAGAAAAGAAAAACAATACAAACAAAAGCACAAGAACAACAAGGCATATATTATCTCCACCGCTGGGACAGTTTTATGATGAATTAAAAAAAATAATGGTATTTAATCATATTTTGTCATAAGATATTAAACTAGAAAAAAAAATAATGATTTCTGACTAAGTCAGAAGGGAACATTAGCTTGCTAGGTGTGGTAGGGCTATGTTGATTAAATCTGCTCTAATGATTGGAGGCTATTTGTTTTATCAGCGTTCAAGGAAAGTCAACTCCGTTGAGAATTGAGTTCAGAATGTAAAGACGATCGAATAAAATAATATATTAATGAAAATTTTCAATACGAGAACAAGGCCACGACATTTGGAGGATGTAGGCTGGTAATTAACTTGACAAAGCGGTGAAGTGGCGGAATCGGTATCAATGTCGAATACAAGGTTTGTTGACTTGGTTCCGGCTCTCTGCACTTGCAGTGCTCAAATGTCACTCTTACTCAGGTTTGTCTTACATTGTGTCGAATTTGATAAATAAAGTATCAATTAGATGAAATTTTTGACTGATGGAAATTCTTGAGCGTCGGACGAGATCTTGCCATATTTATGCCGCAGATCACCGTATTCTGATTTCAGATTTTGTCTGTTATCATCGGCCTGTGGGTCCTAGCAGTGATAGACAATAGTATCAGACGATCCAGCGCATCAACTGGAGCTAAGTGTCGATTGCATGAACATACATAAAAGCAGATGCTGTACTGAAGTGAAATAAAGGATAGGAGAGATGCAAAAACGGCAACATGAAACCCAATTGTTTACTGGAAGTATGATTCTTAGTTTACTGTTTATTTACTGTTTAGTTATCCCCGAAGTAAAAAACAATGCAAACTAAATATGACCGCGGCGGGATTTGAACACCAAATAAAAAAAATGGTTCGAATGTAAAATAAACCTTTCTGCTATAGACATAAGGCCTGGAAATTTGAGGACACTGTCCAGCCGATTACATCTGTCTCAGTGCTTGGTAGGTAGTTAGCTTATCAAATTCCGAAAGGATGAAGGGTAAAGTCGACTGCGGCAGAATTTGAACCCCGAAACAGACGATATGCCCCAAAGCATTTTTTTCTCCGGTGTACTAACGGTTCTATCAGCTTACCGTCTTGGTTTGAATGTAAAATAATAAAAAATACATTTCTAATATGGAAAACGGTATCAGATTTTTGATTGGAGGGAACTGTCAATTAAACCGATTGAGTAAATGATTCACTCATATTTATGTTCCTAAGCTAGACTGAGAGGCAAGTTTCTTCCAGTTGGCAAATATACAAAACATAAAACGGACAATATATATATATATATATATATATATATATATATATATATATATATATATACAACAAGCTTCTTTCAGTCTCCGTGTGCCAAATCCACTCACAAGGTTTAGTCGGCTCGAGGCTACAGTAGAAGACAGTTTGCTAAGGTACCACGCAGGGGACTGAACCCAGAACCATGTGGTTGGTGAGCAAACTTCTTATTTCTTATTTCTTTATTGCCCACAAGGGGCTAAACATAGAGGGGACAAACAAGGACAGACAAAGGAATTAAGTCGATTACATCGACCCCAATGCGTAACTGGTACTTTATTTATCGACCTCGAAAGGATGAAAGGCAAAGTCGACCTTGGCGGAATTTGAACTCAGAACGTAACGGCAGACGAAATACTGCTAAGCATTTCGCCCGGCGTGCTAACGATTCTGCCAGCTTATCACACAGCCACTCCTGCACCTGTACTTACCACACAACCACATACATTTGTGTGTGTGTGTGTGTATGTGTGTGTATATATATATGTATATATATATATATATATATATATATATATATATATATATATATATATATATATATATATAGTTATAATTAAGACAGGTGTATGAACAACAGACAGGTGTATGAACAACAGACAGGTGTATGAACAACAAACAAGTGTATTATTTTGACGCTCAGGAAAGTGAGAAAGTCTTTTACGTTTCGAGCCTATGTTCTTCAGCAGAAAGGAATAACAGAAAATAAACAGAGAGGGAATGAAAAAAACTTGTAGATTTAGTGATCGGAGACCTCCTTCGGTCACAAATGACCGTGGGATTGCACCTAGAAAATTACCCTCCGAGGCACAAGTCCGGGCAAGGTTGTTTACGGAAGACCAGCAGTCACCCATGCATACCAGCCTCCCTTCTTCACGCCCCCGATGTCATCCAAGGGAGAGCAAAGGCCGATGCAGCTTCGCACCAGTGACGTCGCAACTGATTTCTACAGATGAGGGAACTGGAGCAACGTGAAATAAAGTATCTTGCTCAAGAACACAACACGCAGCCCGGTTCGGGATTCGAACTCCCAACCTCACGGTCATAAGTTCGACGCTCTAACCACTGAGCCATGCGATATATATACATATATATATGCATATATACATATATACATATATATATATATATATATATATATATATATATATATATATATATATATGTATACACAATTTAACGTGGATATTTTATTAAAACTCCAAATATAAGTTGCATATAAAGATTACCTTTTAGTATTGATACTGCTTCTGTTACTAATTTTATATACATGTGTGTGTGTGTGTGTGTGTGTGTGTATGTGTGTGTGTGTGTGTGTGTGTGTGTGTGTGTGTGTGTGTGTGTGTGTGTGTGTGTAAAATTACTGTGTCAATTCAATATACCCTCATGGCTTCTAAAAGTTTACGCAAATAAATTAACACATACACTCACACATACAGTAGAAGACTAGGCGTACATAGACAAGTCCACACGCATACACACACACGCACACACAAAGTTACATACAGGCAAATGTACTGACACACGTTCAGACACAGGGAGAATATTCGAATGCAAATTATCAGCTTTATTGATATTCTTTTCGTCTCCGATAAATTCAATAAAAATAAAACCTTCGCGATTTCCCTACTTAATTTGACTTTTTCATGACCTTTCCTCTAATTTTAATTAATTTCTTTTATTACCTACTTACATTCACTTCACGAGCATTTAAACATTTACTATTACGAGAATTTTACTCTTCGGTATTAAAGCAGACTTCTCCGCTTACTTAGAAAATATTCCTCGTATCTCTTACACAATACTTACACAATTTTTTCTTATGAAGCTGTCCAATTTGTATGTAAATAAACACTATTCACCGTTTGTTGAATAAGCCATCTGCCGAGTCTAGTCAAAATGAATTTCATATTAATTTTGATACTATAATTTAGTATTGAGTTCAACATTAATGAATATTTATGCAGTTATTTTTAAAGGTCTTCAAAATATACAGCTTAGTATGTACACACATACACATATTTATATATTGTAATAGTTTTTGCAACTATAACGTGGCTGTTCTATACAGAACCGCAGGAAAACATCTTTTCCAGCTGGTTAACGACACATAGCCTGTGTCTGATACATTGTAAGTAAAGGAGCGAACCACTCCCTTCCAGCTTGGCAAGACCAGTAGACCATGGTTTCTGGGTCTTTACCTTTCATCGATACTAGATACCTGCCTGTTAGAGATGGCAGTCAGTCGACCCTACTCACAGTATATAAACATAGAAGCGGCAGACAGCCGCTGTTTTCGTAACGTGCAAAGTAGCTAGTTCTAAAATCTCTAAACGAGATGTAAGTAGTAACAATACTAGACTAATACATTTTGCCACTTTAACGTGGCTGTTCTATACAGAACTATGTCACTACATTTTAACCTCAGGAAAACATTTTTTCTAGCTGGGTAACGAGTCACAACCCGTATTAGATATATTGTGATTAAGGGAACGATATATATGTGTGTATATATATATAATACATACAGACACACATACGTGTACATACATGTGGTGGTGGTTGTGTGTACGTGCGTGCATAGTACAAATAAAGACTTACATGTTATCAATGATAATTTCTGGACTCCAAACTCGCTTTCTGGGCAGAAGTATGAAGGTGACATTATTATGTTGCATAGGATACCATGTTAAAGACGGATCATTCCATTTCTACAAAGAGAAAAAGAAACAAGTTATAAATGAATACAACATACTCATGAAGACATAAATAATTAGTTTGTATCAGTTTATATCAATTACCAATTAATATAGGTTTCAACTCTTGGTACAAAGCCAGCAATTTCGGAAGGGAGAGAGGTACGTCGATTACATGAACCCAAGTTCTCAACTGCTATTTAATTTATCGACCTCGAACGCATGAAAAGCAAAGCCGACCTCGGCAGAATTTGAATTCAGAAAGTAAACACGGACGAAATGTAGCTAAGTATTTTTGCCGTCGTGCTAACGCTTCTGCCAGCTCACCGCCTTGCCTAAAATTAACATTAATTGTAAATTTAGCATGCCAGACAAATTACTTAACGGCATTTCGTCAATCTTTACGTTCTGAGTTGAAATTACATCATGGTCGACTTCGCCTGTTGCCCATTCGGGGTCGATAAAATAAGTACCAGCTGCGTACTGGGAACAATGTAATCGACTTACCCCTACTCCGAAATTGCTAGCTTGTGCCAAAACTTGAAACTAATATTAATTATGGAATGAGACGTCGAGCCGGAAGAATCTCTAGCACGCCTGCCAAAGTGTTTTGCGGCATTTTGCCTGTCTGCATGCTCTGAGTTCGAGTCTGCATTTTATCCTTTCGGGCTTGATGAAATAAGTACCAGTGAAACACTGGGGTCACTGTAATTGACTAGCCCCTTCTCCCAAACTTCAGATCTTGGGACTATAATAGAAAGGAATATTATAGAAATAAGGAGGCAAGGTGGCAGAATCATTAGCCCGTCGGGCAAAATGCTTAGCAGCATTTCTTTCGGCATTCAGATTCCTGACGTTGGATTGGTCCAAATCGAGGTAAGAAATCTCACCTGTTTAAGATTTTGCCTGATGATGGTGGGTTCTATGTTATGATGTAATCTACTATGAATAAATAAATAAAATTCCACTGAAACAACAGTCGTGAATTTTAAATGTCATTTGTTTTTATTTTAAATATATATATATATATATATATATATATATATATATATATATATATATATGTATGTATGTATGTATATGTGTTTGTGTGAGTGTGTATACATACATATTAATTGGCCTATATTTAGTGTTTATAGGTACATACACACATTTATATTTATATATACATGCGTACGTATTAAGTATCCTATAGTTAGTGTCTTAAGACATACACATTCACAGATATAAACATACATACGTATTAAGTATCCTATATTAGGTGTGTACTAATGCATACACACACACACACACAGACACATATATATATGTATATACACACACACACACACATAAATACACACTTACGCACACACACATATATCCATTACATATATAAATTACTAATGCTTGTCTGCCTGCATCATACGATTATGTTCATGTATTACGTTCTCAGCAACCCCAACTGTTCAACGACATGGAGGACAATCGAAAAATTGAACACAATGAACGAAAGTCGGGGTTTATACTTTGAGCAACCTTTAACTACGGAAACATAGTGAAGACATAATTGGAATCCTAAAACCGATCATTCGCTTTTCTGTGTTACCTTTTCAACAACCTTATCTACATAATGAAGTCAGAAACAGTAAAAATCTTTAAGATATTAAAACAAGTGCGAAAGATACGCGTTAATCTTCAGCTTATGTTCCATTGTTACTTATGGAACGAAATGAAAGGCAAAATCGTGATTTTTAATATGATGAAACAATATTTTGTAGAATTATAAATTTTTGCTTCAAAATAGATATCAGAACACTTAAAAAAGTCATGCGTCTCGCTTGTAAAATATTCATTTGTCAGCAGATTGAAGTGAAAAACAATATAACGATTTTTGAACGCAGTGATGCAATTTCAGTTATGGAATAACTTTTTAATATTTTTAAAATTCGCTATTATATTTTAATTTCCTGCAACATGAATCTAGTTTAGCTTTTAAAATTCTAACAGGTGCAAGTTTCCGCGAAATTTCATCAATAAAGTTTTGTTTTCTACATTTGTTCTTAAGCTTAAATAACTCAAATATGTTGAAAGTAAATGTGACGCAGTTGTTTTTGCTTCTCACTGGCTCACTTACTCACTCACCCACTCACTCATTCTCTCTATTGTGTACATACATTCATACATACATACATACATACATACATACAAATATACATATATATACACACACACATATATATATATATATACGTATACACACATATATATACACATATATCAGTATGTATGTGTGTATGTGCATGTATGTGTGCGTGTATGTGTGTGTATGTATGTGTGTGTGTGTTTGTGTGCGACAGCTCATCAAAATATACTTAAATTTATTAAAATATTACCTTACTGACAAATACTTCACAGTTTGAAGTTTCACCTTGCGGAACAGTTTCCGAAACATTCATTAGACGAACAAACAGTGGTGTCATGTCACTGTTTATGAAAATTATTTGAAATGGTGATAGCAACTTCTAGAGAAGCGTCAGATTGGAATCTTTAACAAATATCGAAGCATGTATTCCCCTTAAAGATCTTAATGTGATCTTCGTCTCTAACTCTAAATGCAGATTAATGAAGCATGTAATACTGAGATTCTATTAATCGATAATAATTTAAATAGCATTACCTCCAACAGTGGAAAAAATAAAGTACCGCCAGTAGTTGGCTTAAAATTATCAAAAATATAATTTAAATTTATCCAAAGCGATATCCTTAAACATTGTCGCAGTATCTCAAAATCTTTACTCACCAGCACCGAAGATTTGCTTATGAAATATATCGCTGTCCACGACTAGGCAAACGAATTGCTTTTTGATACAAGTTCTGTCTGGTTAAAACAGACATTATGTACTAGTTTGATGTTAGTACAGGGTTGTTCGACTGTACAGAAATATGTGACCATGTCGGTCCGTATATCTCAAACTTAAAAGTAAATTTATTAAGCCACACACTCTTATACAGAGATGTCATCTTTGCCATGTCGCAGCATGCTGATGACCATAAATTAGATAAATCTGGAATAATTTTGGCCTGAAAATAAATAACAATCACAACTAAATTATGTATTGCGAATTTTTCGTATGTGTCCTCAAAGTAACCATTGATAAATATAAACCATATAATGAACCTAACAAAACGTTTACGCACATTAATACAGAGTTCTTCTGCCTGTCCATTGGTTTGCTAAAACTTAAACTATAATACCAGTAGCACATTCTTTAGAACAGACTGTTCTGATATTATAAATTAGGTTCAATGAAGAATTCTTAAAGAAATCTGTAGGTCAAGTATATCAAAGAATTAAAAGTTTACAGATGTTTGAAGACAAATGTAAATATATTCTGAACATGCTGAATAAGAAACCAAAAACAGCATAGCATAGTCTTGTTGTCAGTTCCTTTCTCCTTAATAGTTAATTCTAAAATAACAAAACCTTTCCTAAACTTAGTAAATTTGTTTTTTTTGTTGTTAATCTCAATTCGAGAAAATTATTTACCAGAAATAACTAAAAACGGAGTTTCGGTTATATCATCAATATTACACCTTAATCAATGGAATTCAACAAGAACAGTAGAGGAAAACTGCACTGAAGAAATATAAATGAATTTCATCTTAATCAGTAGTGCAGTATTCACCTCTACTTAATCAAGTCTAAACGTCGGGTATTAACTTACAACTGAATGTTGGAAAGCAAATTCGATAATGTTCAACCATATTATTCCTTCGGGTACGTATGAAAGAGGAATGTAACCAAGTAATAAAGTTGTGTTTGGACATTGCAAGAACGCGTTATTACACTCAGAATATCCTTCAAAAGTGTAAACCTTACAGAAATGACAGAAATACCTGTAAATTGCAGATGAGAAAGTGGGCATACCTATTAAACCTAAAAAAATCTGCCGAATATTTAAAGTCAGATCGGAGCTCTTAAAAATGATGTAACTTAGGATAATCTCTACTGGTAATTAGAAAGATGTGTCATCGCCACGCTGTATGGATTAGTACATCTCTACTCATCAAGAACACTTACGCACTTATATAATTGTATCTTTCTTTAAAACCTCTCTTATAGGCATCAATCTTGAATAATCCTTCTGTCTATATCTCCGAAAGGAAATGTCTTTTACTTCAAAATCTTTGCCATTTCTGTTTTCAATTTTGCTTCCAATTTATGTCTTGGAAATTCAACTCATCTCTCTTGAGACCTTCTTTTTAAACTTCCTTTGAAACAACACACTTCTTTGTAAAAAAAAAAAAACGCACATGTTTTCATCAGCATTTCATATCTGTAGCTCAAGAGAAATGATTTTCTCAGAATATTTTAAACTTACAAATAATGAATTGTGCATCTTACCATAACCTGATTGTGACATCGTAACCACTATGTACTATCACCATTTTAGGTAATTTTCCTGAACAATTCCCTTTGGAGGTTTTATGTTTTGATTAAGATTGTAGAATATGAAACTCCGAATTATGATGTGTTATCACTAAGGCATTATCCTTTCATAAATGTTTTATTGGGTAATCTGATTACACTTGTTACATAGCACAGTGATGAAAGAAACAAGTAAGAAAAGGTGAAATGCAGTGGTATGCATCCGTTAAGACAAGGAGACATCATAGAAAATAAACGAGATTAATACTTCAAAAATAGCCTTACATTCATATTAGTAGGTTGTTGAGGATAAAGATAGATAAATCAGAAGGATTCCATATAGCGTTCAGCCTACTTTTGCTGCTCATGTCTTTCTTATTGAACAGACTCGCGATCAAACGCTTTGAAACAGTATTCATCCGATTTAATTTAAAGTATTGACAGTCAAATAGTACGCTATACTACATACACATAAGTGTCCTATTTTAAAACAGCGCGGTATGACTTCAGAGAGATTTTATTGATATTTCTAACAGGTCGAGTTACCGCATAACACTATCACTTTAGTTCATGGCCTAGATGTGATGAATGTTTGTAGTCGAAATGCTTAATAAATTTTTATTAGAAAGATTCTATTAAATATAAATTTCATGAAAAAATTAAAATCATACAACGGAAACCTGAGAAATCTATATTTTTCTAATCAATCAGGAGATTTGATCATTTCTTTTTCATAAAGCAAATTCGTTGTCAGAAACTAAAATGATTATATAATTTCCGAGAGTATGTAGTTAAATCAAGCCTAGTGTTAAATATGACCCAACTAGATCGAAAACCCTACAGCATTTTAGAATAAAGCTTATGTAGAATCATTTGATTCATAATTCAGAACCGACCGGGTCGTCATCACGATTTGTCAGAATTTGGTTACCTCTTATCAAAAGATCAGATGACCTGTAAAAATAGCGAAGTTGATAATTTAGATCCGTATCCTACTTGCAGAAAACGCCTTCTTGGGTGTAATTTCACGACCAGATTAGGTATATGTTGATATAATTCAGTATATACATATTTATTTATAACACACACTGTATTCTAATAATTATTTGATTAACTACGTAAGTCTAAATGCAACGTTAAATAAATTTGCAAAATACAGATGACTTCTGTTGCACCTACAAATTTTATTTATCGTATGTCGAGGCAATGGGAAGATTTCTATGCAGTCGCTTGACTAGCTAGACATAGCAGCAGCATCTCACTCAAATACCCAAACAATTTAAACAAAGAAAGTCACATTAGAAAATGTAGCCACAAATTAAAAAAAAAATGATGGTTAGTAACGATTGACATTCCTTTACTTAGAGCACAAGTTTCACTTGAATAGAGCCGACCTGAGACTAAACAACAGCTACAGCATAATATTTTCCGAAGAGGTCTCCTCCATACGTACACGAGTTCCTTGAAATCAAAAGTCACTCACTCCCTTTCAATGTTGTTTCTTGCGCATTGCAATGCATCAATGAAGTATAAGCCCATCAGTTCACAGCTGTATATTGCAACATACATCTTCCAATCTTCAATGTTTTCCATCTAGCATCTGTCTACACTAAAAGGGAGGGAATGCTTTTCTCATATGTATAATGACGGTTAGACCATCTGCTGCCACGGTAAGAAATTATAAAGGCAAAATACAGTGATTTATTGAAATCTACGGAGAAGTAGATGCAGATAATATTAAATTGGCTGAGTTTATATTGATCCTCATTAGTCTAGTCCAGTAGTTGTGTTTAACTATACGTTAAGCAGGTGTGTAAAATACTTTACATTTTCATTAATACTTTCTAGGGACTTTCGGTTAATGAAACCTAGTTTGCTTTTTTACGGAATTAATGGAATTTAGGCTGTTATATATATATATATATTTTATTCACAGTTATTGTTTCTGGTCATATTGAGTAAGCCGTTTTCAAATGCAGCACTTTTACATTCTGCAGTATTTATGGGCCTTCGATATCGTATTGCATTCATCCTTCTTGGTATTTCTGTCTTCGTAGTAAATGCTGCAGAGTTATATAGGAATTATACTCGTCTTGTTTATTTCTTTGGTGCATAGCCATTTCATTTGACTGACACAATGCTTAAAAAGCTAAAAAGGTTAACTGATGGAAAAACGTAGAGATAATGTAGTTGACATGAAAGATAGCAAGAATTCATAATACACATATCAATATTCTTCATATCCATTTTTTTTTTTTTTTTTGTATTTTTGTTTGAAACAGGATATCATTTTAAGACTAGAAGATTATTTGTTGCGAATATGGACTTATTTCTTTGCTCTCTATCAGTTTGTGTGAGCAGAAAACATTAAAATGATATCAAATCGGAATATACATTCCTATCTATTTTTGAACGTAACAAACAACACGCACAGCTGAGTAAGAAATATTAGATTGAATAATGATCTTATAGAAACAGAAAAGAGGAAATTGCACACACACACACACACACACACTCACACACACACAAACACACACACACACACACACACACACACACACACACACACACACACACACACACACACACACACACACACACACACACACACACACACAGTCATGAGAAATTGGAATCTTTTGCTCGATACATGTTTCTCGAAGTAAGTTGTTTTGTTATTTATACAAAGAAAAAAATCGCTGATAATGGATTTCAAAAGTTCAGTAATACACCAAACAATGAATGTATTAATTAAGGTGTATTTGCTTTCACTACAACAAATGAAAATGAAGTACATGAAGGTCAATATCGTGATATTTCAGTTGCCAGGTCCATATATACTCATTCGGTCTTTCGTTCGAAACGATAATTTTCCAAGTCAAAATATACCCTTATCTGGAATTAATTCACTGTATGATATTTTTCGTAATTTGATTCGACTTGCTATTTCAAACTCTTGACAACCGCATGATAATGTCAAGTTATTTCTAGCTATGCTTCTTACTGCTGTAGATATGTGCATGTCTAATACAGTTTAACTAGAAGTTTGTAATTACCAACAAATTTGAATGAAACCAAACAATGTTGGGAATTGTGAATCATCTCTCGTCGCCCCTAGCGTGATTTGAAGTGAACACACAGAGACATAACTAAATGTTGCAAGGCATTTTGTTTGGCACTATATCAAGACCGTCATCTACCGTCCAACATGATTATATAGTTATTACAGAAAACAAAATGTAAGATGGTGTGTAAAAATAATATCTTTGTCCAGTTACGCTAACAGGGCCTAATTTTCCATTGTTTACCCGGGGAAGTAGACAGAATAAATTACCCGGCATGAACTAGTTCTGTTAAATCAAATATTCTCTTCACTAAAAAAAAAAAAAGACGTGTGGCCTTGTCCAAAGTTAGAAGTTATTACTTTATCACTCATGGCTTAAGGAATACAAGTTTGTTTAGTTTCGTGCGATTGTTTTGGGAAATAAAGCGCATCGTGCCTTGTTTTTATTTTGTTGGGGAGTGATTGTGCTCCGTACACGTTGTATCAAACGTTCTACGGATTTTCGCATAGAGGTGGTTTTATAGAGAGTATGAGCTATGTGTGTTGCGTTGTATTATTACATGGTAGATGGCAGCGAACTGACAGACTTGTCACCATGCCGGAGAAATTGCCTGGCGACATTTCATCTGAGTTTACGATCTGGGTTCGAATTTCGCAGTGGTCGAGTTTACCTTTCATCTTTTCAAGATCTTTTCAAGATCGATAAAATAAGTACCAGTCTGGTGGTTACCAAACTGAAATAAGTACTGTAGTTGATATAATCGGCTAAAACACTTGAAGCTAGTAATCCTGCATTGTCATAATGTAATCACTGGAATCAGTAAAATAATATAAAATATTGAGATAGTTATATTCATGACGATGTTTTTATTAAATCTATGTGAAGCAAAAAAGAAATCAGCTGGTAGAAATGGTAGAATATTGATTGAATTGGATGGCTGTTATTATAAACTTGGACTGTGTGGTGTAAAAGGGGTTGCTATTGAAAATATTAATATAGAAATAATACCATCGATAGCGTAACATCTATTGCTGTTGGAACTCACGCTTATAAATGGACACTTACAAAGACATACATTCACAAAAATACACACGCACACATATACGTTAGCGCAAATACGCAGTTGCACTTCTTGAATATGGAGTGTTTGTGTTACACTATTCAGGCTCACCCTTGAAACTGCTTACACTATTCAGGCTTACCCTTGAAACTGTTTGTATTCTTGTATACAAACTGATTCAGTTACCTGTCTTAGTGTCGTATCAAGGAAATATGAAGGTTTCATATCCATACAGAGTCTGTTCACCCAACCCCTCTGTTAGTTTAGTGCCTTTTAGTAAACTAGCATTCATTAGTAAATTAACATTCATATGACAGAAACTATAAGGAGGATCAAGAGCGTAGCGCTAATATTAAAGAAAGGTAAAAAAAAACAAAAACACAGTACTTCCCCTTTCGATTGCAATTTTTTGATTATTTAATCATTATTTATTCATTTGATGATTTAATGAGGTTGTATAAAGGAGGAAAGAACATGCTGGAAATTACTTAGAAAAAAAGTGCTGATGGAATATGTCTTCTTTATGAGTTATAGAGACAATGTTTTCAGTAGGTTTCCTAGATACTACATCCTAATACGGCACAATCGACGTACAAATATCAGTATCTATTTATATAGCGCTTTCTTTCACTTATTCGCATTCACACCTTTGTAATACTAACGACCTCATATCTGTCTGTCTGCCCCTCTCTCTATTTATCATCTATCTATCTATCTATCTATCTATCTATCTATCTATCTATCTATCTATCTGTCTGTCTGTCTGTCTATAATACATACACAGATGCACACATACGCACGCACACTAGCACGTACGTGGGTACAGGCACACGTGTAAGTACACGCACACATTATTTTTCACGTGTATATGTATGTGACTTTGTGTGTAGATATCTGTTTTGTCTATGTTTAACATTACGATCTCCTCAAATAATTACATTAAAATATTAGCTACGCTAGATATCTTTTTAACATATATTGAACTAAAAACTGTTGAGTTTTGACAGTTATACCGTGTAGGAATTATGTGTTGAAATGTAATAATCTTATTCATGATACCCTCACTGACACTTTCACTTACTTTTCACTCACTCACTCACTCACTCACTCACTCACTCACTCACTCGCTCGCTCATTCATTCCTTTAATCATTTATTGAAGAAATACTTTTTCTGATGAAGTAATTTGCTATTAATATTCAAGCCACGATCACAGCATTATAGACGCAGGAAATTAGGAGATCATTCTATACTGAAAGATTAATTTAAACAAAAACGAAACAAAAATCAACAAAAATAATAATATGACAACTTAGTAAATGAAATTAATAATAATAATAATAATAATAATAATAATAATAATAATAATAATAATAATAATAATAAACTTATATATATATTTATATTTTTTATTACAATTAAAAGTACGGATTTTTATCTTCACAACCTAATTATTTTTGATCTGAAGAGAATATTGAAATAAATGTATGAAAAACAGAAAAGAAAAGTTTGGCAAACACCAAGTGGATAATAATTACCGGTATCATTATATAGTTAAAACGGCTGAGTCTCTGAGAACAATCACATAAAGATAAGCCCTCTTCGCTACCATTTACACTATTCATACCTCATATATTAACCATTAACCAATTTATTGGTTGTTGAGCACCAAAGGACTTTTTGATTTATTCTTTTCTTGGTTTTCGTTACTCACAATTGATGGGTTGGATTAATGTTAAAACCAATTTTGATTTATTTTGTGTACATGTTTGAAGCAAAAATATTGGAAGTCATTTCCAGATAAATATAAATAAATGAATAAATAAATAAATAAATAAATAAATAAATAAAAGAAGAAATGTTTTTAAAGAAAAACAAATTGTTATTATTTTTTTATTTTCTTCTCTCTGATAATTGAATCACCTGTCAGTTATATATGCTCCATTGATTTTTCTGGAAGTTAGCAAAAACTTTGGTAAACGCAAAATTTCTTCTAATTGAAAACAAACAAGACGAAAAAAATAAAAACGATTGGAAAAATATTTCTCAATCAAAGAGCAGAAAAAAAAAATAAAGAAAAGAAATCCCCCAATAACATCAAATAACAAATTAAGAAAATTTGAAATTTATAGATTCTTAGTTTTAAAAAAATATTTTTCCAATTTAATTAAGGTATTAAACAGTTTCTGTATAGAAATTTTCTAATACAAATTAGATATCTACAAATCACGGTTTATGATACATGCATACATACATACATACATACATACATACATACACACAAACATGCATACATACATGCATGCATGCATATATACATGCATACATACATGCAAACATACAAACAAACATGCACACACACACACACACACACACACACACACACACACACACACACACACACACACACACACAGAGAAGTATGTGTGTGTATGTGAGTATATCGTCTTAGCGCTACCACTTCATAGGAGCATGCTTAGGTTAATTAGTATAAAGAGTGCAACGTGCTAAATCTGAATGTCAGTGTTTTATCAAAAACCACGGGTTCAACAAAATACATTTCACAAACTCGGAGACACGTATCGTACATGTATATGATAAAAGTCTAGGCTGTATAAAATACGTGAGCGTATCAGATGTTACGTATACACATTTAGATTTGCTTAAGTAGTGAACCATTGGTTATTAACATAGAAATCTATTTGATCACAAATATAGAAAACAACCATTTCTTCACAAATTCATGCAGTAAAAGTAATACCGTAGAATATGTTGCCATACGTTTTATAATCACATATGAACTTGTTAAAGTGCATAAATTATATAGTCACGTTGATGTTAACTGCCCATTTATGAGGCTGTATGAGTGTATAATGTTACTCAATTGTTTTGCTTTTTTTTAATAATTTCTTGCCTGAAATTTTATTTGGGTTGTGAATTACAAGATATTTGTGCCATAGTAATTACAACTGTTTCGTTTAAGAGGTAGGGAGTCATCATTAATATATCTAGACAATTATCTCATTAGTAGGTTCATATTCTACAAGGGAAATGCTATAGCTTAAAACGGGATTACTTTGGAGAAGCTAATCCTCATCGGTTTCGTGTAGTTGCGGATTTTACTTTATTGATCTTTAGTCTTAAGAACGTATCAGAGATAAGGTCAAGCGTTGACCGATCAAGTGTTGGATGTTCCGTTATGAGTTAACAGTACAACCCAACGCAGTTTTCTTTCGAATAGCCTGTATGGATACATTTTAACTACAACACTCAAAACTCTTTCTTCTCTTTCTCGATAAAGAGCATGGAAACCGAAACGTAGGTCATATTTCTTTCTTAACACTATGTATATTTATTTAAACTGCGATATTTCTACTAGACTCGCAGAGTAGGAACATCCCAGATTAATAAAAAAATAAAAAAAAAATAATGCGATTTAGCTTAGAAAGTAGTAGGAACCACAAATACGTTTCCTCTAAACATGGTACAGAAGTACAATGTTGATTTTACGACACAATCAAAACCTCTCTCAGTATAATATATTATTTTCAAATGTACCGGACATGTCTCTTCTCTGTGAAAACTGATTTTATGTTCATTTCAAAATAAAACAATATATCTCTTGAAATATAAAAATCAAGAAAACGGAAACTAATAAATGTTTAACTATTTTAAAGCCGTTATATTCTCAAAAATAACATACTGCTATATTTTTAGAGTGAGATATATTTATATAAAATACTTACTGTTTTCACTCGCCCTGTCATAGATAGAGTTTCTTTTCGAAAATTCTGAAAAATATAACATAATACTTTATATATATATATATATTTATATCAAACATTAATTAAACAATTCATAAACGAAAACTTCCATTAGAAGTAAGTTACTCCAAATTACAAATTGTTTACTCCGGTCAAGAAAAAACGTGACTCGATGGCTTTCTAGATAAAGTGACAATTTGCAACATTGTTATGAGTTATAACTTTACTAAAACCGTTGTATTTTAAAATTATTTGGCGGATTTACCTTATACTTTATCGTTAGTATTTATCATCTCGGAAAACAAAATCGATATCATAATAAAGTTTCAACACACAACGTAGAATGCAGAGGGACAAAACTAATAGTGTTATACACTTGAACCGTATGTACATTATCTATATCAAGTAAATGCACTACGCTTATATGGCTGTCTATTAATCAATTATGTAGTCATTTGATGTTTAGCTCCACGTAAATGCTAATCAGACAGCCAATGATTAAATATGTTCTCGCATTGACCATCCCGTTATTTTAGAGATATATGTTTCAGTACATTATCTTATGAGTCTTGTCATATAAAACAGTATATCGTGAATTGTGGGAGATTTGGCTACTATTTCTATCGTGGTCAGCAATCGCCTATGGTGTGTGTATGTGTGTGTGTGTGTGTGTGTGTGTGTGTGCGTGCGTGTGTATGTGTGTGTATGTGTGTGTGCGTGTGTGCGTGCGTGCGCGTGCGTGTGTATGTGTGTGTGTGTGTGTGTGTGTGTGTGTGTGTGTGGCACTATATAGCTCTGTTTATGATGGACATAATCAAGCGAATAAAAAGCAAAGATCAAATCTAACAGAATTTGATATTTGAGGGGAGGGAGAGATTTTGAAAAGGTCTAGATAGCAAGAATTCTTTAATACGGCCGACTTGTAGACCAAACGTATATTGATCAATAATCCTTGATCAACAATGAGTAGTTTGTTGCAATAAGGTCAGTTTAGTGTACTGAAGTTTATGGTTCAGGAATATATTTTTTTATAAAGTATGCTGCAATGAATGCAGTCGATATGAATGTCAGATTTTCCATACTGCGATGATAAACAAAGATGTAATGAGGATTATGATGAGAAAAATATAAAAAATATGCAAAAAAAGTCCATCAAAATACGTGTTTTGTACATCATTCAAATGCTAAAAGGATTTCTGAATTGCAATGATACCAAAAAACCACACACAGACACACACAAACGCGTGCGCACATACAGACACATACACAGACACACACACAGAGACATACAGACACACACACAATGTTTTATTCAACTTCAATAAAAGGCAATATTTAATACTAACTTTGCTGTTTGAGAATTGTTTTCTGCAGATTCTGAACTTATGTGCCCCCATATACTTACATACATACATGCATGCATACATACATACACTTGTACGCATATATATATATTTATATATATATATATATATATATATATATATATATATATATATATATATATATATATATATATATATATATATACATAGATACATATATATTTATGTGTGTGTGTATACTTGCATACACACACATGTATATGTACATGCATAAACACTAAAAAGTAATATCCAGGCACGCATATATGCAGTTATATATAAACCAAAACATAAGAAAAAATAACAGTCTAGTTATATGTAGCTATTCTTGAAGTATGTCCCCATTTGTATCTGAATTGCCATCATGAAAGTAGTAAAATTTATGATAATAGAAAATTCAAACAGTGGAATAAATGTTAAGTGGTGAGGAAGATGAGAAAACTACATTTTAATCAAAACGCTTCCACCATCTCCAAACAAACCTTTTCTAGTTTCCTCCTCGGACTATTTCTCTCTATGTAGGATGATATTAGATTACATAGGACATACATTAACGTCATAGTTCAGAAAACTCCCAATGTAACTTACAGAAGAAAAAAAGGACCACTGGTTCGTACACATATGGGAAATGACCATAATACTGTCTGTAACTAGAAACAAACTTCTAAAGACGGCACACAGACACAGACACACACACACACACACACATTCCGAAATGCATACGAACGAGACTACTCAAATAATGGAGTAACGTTTATTTAATTCTGAAAAGCTGATGATTCATTCCGTCGTCATAATTTGAGTATAACCTTTTTTGTGTGATCATTCAACCTGCATAGATACACGCTGAACTTTAGTACAGAATTGTGAAACTTCGAAGCTGCGATTTTTTTCAAAAATTATATACTCACAGTTTCATCATTTCTATACAGAAATATATTTGTAAAATTTAGAGCCATAGACATATAATTTGTCTGAGTTGAGACTTAGTTAAACCTGATATTCAAAGGTAATAAATGAAGAAATAAATGAATAAAAACAACAGCCCAAAGG
>NC_142937.1:3974307-4044307 GCF_046866305.1 Octopus bimaculoides | reverse complement strand
AAGAAACCATATTATTATTATTATTATTATTATTATCATTATTAATTATTATAAATATTTCTTTCTATCACAGGTTTTGTTGGAACTCTTTGGGTCTTGTATGCGTAGCGGGTTTGCTAGCTGCAGACTACGGTACCATAGTATCGGTTCTTTTCGATTATTATGGTCGTGCCAAGGAGGCAAATCTTTTGTAACAGTTCTACAGGGCACATCATCATCATCATTATTATTTATTATCATTTTACTATATTCTATTTTTTTTTCTAATTAACGCATCGTAAATTAAGACAAAGTACAAAAGTAATTAGCAAAGAAAATACATTTTCACTAGTCATGTATCTGTTTGAATATAAATGTTGTTTTTTAAGCATCTGACACCAGCATCTTAATTATCAACACTAGCATCATTATAATAATTATTATGATGATGACAACGACGATGATGACTATCATCACCTTCATCATAACGATGATAATCACACTTATTGTCACCACATCACTACAAGAATCACTCTACTCATCCACTGGAATTTTGTCAGTAAATTTCTAGTTTACTGTATTAACTTTTCTCTTTTCAATTCACTTTAGATTCAATTTATTATTTTGAAGCCATTTAAAAAATATAATTGTGATACCTAAAATTTTATTTCTAGCGTTCACTTCCACCATTAATAGTAAGTTTATTTCCTAATTTTCTAGTTTTTAATTTTCTTCCTTACTTGAATGTGTTGTATCTTATCAATTTCACCTAATCCTAACCATACAAAATTCTATGATTTCAGTGACTGGATATAATGATAAGTCTTTGATGCATTTGACAAGTCACATGCTCAATTTTGACGTCTGGGTTGAATTCATGAAAAACTTTTGAAGATATTAATCCATGTAGTTAATACTGAGCTAGCAGACTCGTTAGATCGTCAGAATAAACACTTCGTGGTAATTCATCCGATTCTACGGCCTGAGTCCAAATTCCTCTGACATTATATTTGACTTTCTTCTTTTCCAGGACGATAAAACAAATATCAGTTGAACACTGGGATCGATAACCAGCCACTCTCCCGCCAAATTTCAGACCTTGTGCCTATAGCACAAAAATTATTATTATTATTATTATTATTATTACCTCCGCCTTAGTGAAGGCGGATATGTTGTTTTCAGTCGTGTTTGTTTATCCGTGGACAAGATATCTCAAGAACCGCTGAATGGATTCGAATGAAACTTTCAGGTATGTTTGGCCTCGAACTGGTTAGATTTTGGGGTCGATCCGGTACCGGACAAGGATTCTCGATTATTTTTCGTTTTTTTTTTCACTTAATTTTTGAGAGCAATTGGGTTCATTTTTAGTATTCTCGTTTGTGAGAGCAGTCGAATTAATTTCAGATATTCTCATTTTAAAAATCCTCTCTGGCTAATCGTCGAGAGGACGTTGGTGTTGCCTAGGCGGAGGTTGGCGCTCTCTGCGTGCTATTGTTATTATTATTATTATTATTATTATTATTATTATTATTATTATTATTATTATTATTATTATTAATTGATTAATTTATTTCTCAGTTGTTTGATATTTATTGTGCGCTTTCACTACATCCTATGTGCGGTACTTTTGTTGTAGTAATATTCTAATGTGTTGAAAGTATTCCACGTAATTGGTGTACAGTGCATAGTACAGCAATTTTCTGTATATTGCACATATATTGGAATTTCAGTTATGTATTTGAATTCTTGCTTTGTAATTATTCCCAACAGAACTATTATTACAGACATTCTTTGTTTTAAGTCTCCGCATAATGCTTATTTCAGTTTCCAAATATTTTGGCTAAATTCTCAGTTTCTTTTAGTGGTACATTATTATCTGTTGAACCAGGGTTCTATTAGGAGACATTTCTTTTCCTTTCCTTTCCCTACTTCGAAGGAGTAGCACTTCGATTCCTTTCCTTACTGCAAGGGAGTAGCCGTGCTATCTCTATCTCTAAGGATTGGCTTATCCTAGACTATGGTAGCTTCGTTATTCTCAGTTCAGAGACTTTTCATATATATATATGCTTTCTATTTTCTGGAGGTATTTCACAATGCTTGCATGTCTTGCAATCTGTGTAATCACAACATTGTCATGTTGTTGATGTATTCTTTCTTGGCTAAGGCTGGACAGCTAGGAAAATATAATTAATTATTTGTTGCTCAATTTCTCATATTCTGCTGCAATTTAAGGTATTCTGCTTCATTATGTTTTTGGCGACCCCTGTTTGGACGATTTTCAACTTGTACTGAAATAAAGAATAATTCAGCCTCTACTTTGAGATTTGTGTTTTTCAGACAGTGCTATGAATTGTATTTTTGTCTATTTTAATCTATTCAGTATTTTTTTATATTGGTCATGTAGAGGCTTCTCCTGTCGCTGTTTTAGCATGGCATTCTGTAGTTCCATCTTTAGCTTCCCTTTGCGGCTTTACATAATTTCTGCTAGTGCTCCTTTCTTCGCAAAACATTCTGTCATCTTAACTTCTGTTTGTATTCGATGGTTTTCTTTTGGAGACAAACAACTTTTTGTTTTGCTCATGAGTTGCAGCTATTTGTATTAGCTTTTCATGATTCTATTCTATTTCTATTTTATACTAGTTTGCTAGTGTAATAAGGACCCTACCTCCTTGTATTCGTGTAATTATAGCATTTCTATGTTAGACTTTACGCTGTATATTCTATAGACGGTAAATATCTTTCTATTTTTGTAGCATCTTGCAAGTTGGAAATTAAAGTAATAGCAAGATTATCGGTGCCTATTATCTTAATTTCGTTGTATTTAGCTCTGTTCGAAGTATTTATGTAGTGCGTCTATAATAGTCCTTCCTATCTTTTTTTCATTAATGTGAGCTGCACTCTATCTAGTCCATTGATTTCTAAATGTTTGTAAATATGTGTTTGGTCTATTTCTGGCTGTCTGTTTCGTTATTTACCATGGTGTTAGCGTTTTTAATTAATGTTGCCTTGGTCCATTTTCTAAACCGAATCTCGCAAGTCTGTGTACTGTATGTAGCAGTATTTCTAGTTGTTTATCCTCTGCAGTGTACGAATTGAAATCGTCCATTTGCAAAATAAAACGGTTGCTTGCCCTCCCAGAGCAGTTGTATCTGAGTTCGGTCTGTTTAATATATTGGTTAAATGTCTTAGCACTAAGAATAAAACAAGTATCAAGAAGGATTCTTATGATAAGTTTCTTTTAATGGAGATTAATTAATACTTGCGGAATTGTTTATCATTTACCTATCACGTGATTACTATATCATATTACTGCTACATTAACTATGGATAATGTTTGTTGTGTGCATGCGAGGGGAACATGTTCAAAAACTTTCTGTTAGCCAATTCATGCTATACTGAGGCCTTGCTCTATCCTACAGTTTCTGGTTATAGCTTTGTTGATTAATACTTAAACTTTACATCTTAACAACAAACTTGTTCTTCAGAGGAAAGATGCTATTTTTACAAGATATTTACATCTTTTTGATGAAAATTCTTTCATGCTGCTGGAAGGCACGATTTTTAGTTTAGAGGATTTGCAATCTTGAGGATGAAGTTGGTTTTCCTGTGGGTGAGCCAGTTGTATCTAATTCTGTCAGTATCTTATTAAACAATTCTAATAGCACTCTATTTCAAACTGGAAATTATTTTATCCTAAGGTGGGTATCTTTCCATGTCCTGGAGTCTTCCTGATGTTTGCTTCTTTTGTAGTATTTTGACTCATTCTTTTGTTCTTGTCTTGCACGATTGTTCAGATACCGTATTCGTTATTTTGAATAATCTTGTCGGAGATAATTGTTTCACTTCCATAATTATCTCCCAGAATTCGTCAGCTTTTCTTGAGGTTTGTACTCCATTGAATTATATTTTATTTTTGCTGAGTTCATGATAAAATCATTTTCGAGTCGAAGTGTCCTCTTTGTTCAAAGAAACGTTCTCGCTTTTCATACCGACGGATTATTTGAAATTCAGAGAAATTCTTTTCTTCCAGGGGTTCTTTGAATTTAGGATACTTCCTTTCTTTGTCACGTTGTATTTTTGTAGTATTCATTTGTAGTTTTCTTTCCCAGTTACGTTGTTTCCTTATTTATTTCAAAAAGGATTAAGAGAACTTCTCTCTTATTTTCTAAATTTTTATTTAAATTTGTTACCATGCTTTTTCTTCGATTTTCTTCCTATATCAGTAGATTCAAGGGAAAACCTCTTACATTTCTAACTACAGTAGCTTTTGTTCATATTATCTCATTTAAACTGGTGATAATGATGTTTGTAATTCTTTTCATTAAAATGTGCTGGTCAAGTTTGAGTCTTATCATTGTTGCTGTTTAACGCTGTTTTACCCTTAAGGCGTACTTTCGTTGCTATGTAGGAAGTTCTTTTGGTTTTCAATCTCAAAATTATTTCTACCTTTAGTTTGTCACGTTCATGAGCTTCAACTTCAGAATTTTCTATTCACATGTGATATTCAGATGTCTTTCATTTATGTTTGCCTTTGTTGTTCTTGTCAGGTAATTGTTCGTCTGTATTTTATAGTTGCTCTAGGATTTAGAAGTTATTCATTTGGTTTTTAATACATTTTTTTCTTTTTTGTCTCGTTTTTATTTTTCACATTGACTTTGTGCTTGTCATTTGTACTTTAGTTATACAACCCTTATTTTAAGTCTTCTGTTTCGGTTCCTGATACAGTTTGGCTTTGAGAATGTATACTTGTAAGTTAGTCTGTTAGTGTTCAACTTTACTTTTTAGATCGGGGTTATTTTTCAAATTTTATAAGAGATTATTGTTGTACTTCCATTTCTTTTGGTCAGAATATGGCTTTAAAACATATGCACAATATAAATATATTGTTATCGTGTTCATTCATGTGTTTTTGGCATTATTTGCAGAACTAGATAGGTAGGAAAAATGAGTAAAAAAGACTTTTTTCGGGTTATTTAAACCATATCACTTTGGTGCCAAGAAGGTTCGTCCTTTCCGTTTTTATAAATATATGTATTTATGCAAACAACTATTTTGTTTAATATAGTATTTTATGAGAGGTTGCAACCAAAAATGTAATAGCAGTAAAAACGATTGCCTAGTGTTAGAAAACATGAATAGAAATTTAAGATTTATAAATAGTTACAAGACAAAAAGAAAATTGTTGCAAAAATTCAAACTTAATAACAATAAGGAAAGCAGCACCATCGACACATCTAATGCTAACATGATGAGCAGCGACTCATTTAATGCTAACATTGAAAGTTCAGAAGAAATAGTAAACATCGACCATCTTCAGGAAAAAGGAAAACGTGTGGAAAAATATGTCACAAAAGAGAGTGCCTCGTTATCCAATTAGCGAAGAGCAAGGAAAGATATGGCGCTACAATTTTTTCTTTACAAAATAGCAAGGACTTTCATATTTGGATAAATCTCTGCCAAGGTCAGTGCTGTCATTCGCCCATTTCAAGTCAATGATATAAAGCACCAGCCAAGTGCTAATCCCTTCCCACAACATTTCGTGTTTTGTTAGAAAGAAGCTTTTATTTTTTGAGAAAAATAGCTGTGACAGAATGACATGCTATGGGAATATTCACCTCTCGCGAGTGGTGCTCCTGTATGATGACTGAAACCAGAAAATAATTTAAATGTATATTGGGATATATATATATAGCTCAGTCGGTAGAGCATCAGACTTTTAATCTGAGGGTCGTGGGTTCATGTCTCCCTTCGGGCGAAGTATTTGTTAAAGACGGTGCTCCAGCCACAGTCAAATGACTGAAACAAGTAAAAGAGTAAAAGAGATATGTATATCTATATATGTATGTATATATATATATATATATATATATATATATATATATATATATATATATATATATATATATATATATATATATATATATATATATATATATATATATATATATATATATATGTATATATATATATATATATATATATATATATAAACATCGTCCGTCATACATTACAAAGGAAAGCATAATAGTATTTTGAATAACTGAAACAAACATGAAATCACAAGTCCAAAGCGAATTTCTCTACTAACAGAAATAGCTTCGAGTTGCGATTAACCAGAAATAACATTCGTCGTAATCACCTACATCACCGTCGTCGTTGCTGACTTCCTCCTCATCTCCTCATCTTTGCAATCATCATCATCATACCACCACCAACATCAACACTACAACCACCATCACCACCACAACCACCATCACCACCATCACCACCATCACCACCACGACCACCATCACCACCATCACCACCACGACCACCATCACCACCATCACCACCACGACCACCATCACCACCATCACCATCACGACCACCATCACCACCATCACCACCACAACCACCATCACCACCATCACCACCACAACCACCATCACCGCCATCACCACCACAACCACCATCACCACCATCACCACCACAACCACCATCACCGCCATCACCACCACGACCACCATCATCATTGTGGAGGTCACTATCATTTTCATCGTCGTCGTCGTCGTCACCGTCATCATCACGTTGAAGATTATCATCAGGACCGCCGACGTTATTTACCATTGTTGGCCAGAATGACCAAACTCTTCGCCAACAATTATAACCTTTCATCTTTTGATTTAACCGTATTCAGAGTTTTTACTAGAGAAACTCATCAACTAATTAACCTACACACAACCAAGTACACAACTAACGGAATTAACTATAACTTAATAAAATCAATCAAAACTAGATAATGACTATTCCGTCCCTTTGTAGACATGTTCCTTCTTGACGTTTGCTTTTAGAATTTCTCTCCAAATGGAGAAAGGAGCCGGTTTCTAGCCTAGAAACAATACTCTTTCATTGAAACTAGACAACATCAAACAGGAATAATCTTATATAAATGTATGTATTTATGTATGTATATTAGCATGTGCATATGTATGCATGTTTTTGTACATGTATGCGTATATTATCTAAGCAGGCTTGGATTGGATTGCATATGTGGATTTTATTTCATGCTGAACTTCATGAATGTATTCTATATTTTGACAGTGCTTTTGACAGTTTCTAGCTGTAATCATCTGATTAAGCATGTTCTTTCTAGTTTTGTGAATCCAAACCCAATAAAATCGGTTCTGAAGCAATTATGCACGTTGCCAAGAACTTCAATAATTGTTAGTTGAAATCTAACTTTATAATCTGGATGAAGTACAGGCAGATTCCTCGTCGGTCCGACGTAGATATTATTTTTTTCACTAAACTTTAACATTAAGCTGACATTTTCTGAGCAAAACATGTCAGCTGATATGTATGTGTGTATGTAAGTATTTACGTAAGTATGTCATTGTTCACTTTATAGATTTCTTGCCGATGAAGAAAGAACTAATTTAAATCCAAAGCACCTTCAATGGAGTTTCTACAAGAGTAACAGGGTACATGTATGTGTGTATATGTGCAAGTATTTGGTGTCAGTACATGTGCAGATGTATGCACTTTGTTTTATGTGTATGTGTGTAAACATATACATTGAATTGCATGTTAAGACACGTACACGTACTTTATACACACTTTTTTTTTTACATATTTTGACAGTTACGATGGTGGCTTGCACCAGTTGCCTTCCAATTAGTTTTCTTTCTGATTTTAAGAACCATAATTTCTCAAGATTGGTAGAGAGGCTGGTGATTCACATATCCAAACAGCTCAGTAATTAGTGGTATGAATCTAAACTTGTAGCGTGGGTGAATCATCTGTAAATCTTTCGAAAGTTCAGTATATGCATTTTCTTTCTAACTGATCTTTAAATTTATGTCCACATCTCTGAGCAACTGACATCCACTACTGTACATAGTTTCTCTCCTCTATTCTAAACCATGGTGTTTGGTCTATTATGTTTGCATTTTATTGAAGATTTTACAGAGATATACTACTACGTATGTATGCACGTATGTATATGAATGAGTGTCTTGATGTTAGGTTATATATGGTACAGCGCATATAAATACGGATCATACAACATTATACAACAGAACAGTTTTTATTGGTGTGAAGGCGATTGAAGGTGGAAGACAACATCATAGGAGGTGCAGGACTGGCTGTATAAAGACTCTGAGAAGGTGTGGTCTCAGACAACAACAAAACAATAACATAAACAACGGTACCAACAGGAAGAACGAAATCTAGAATGTCAACGAGAAAACAACAACAACAACAGCAGCAGCAAATATATCAATAACGACAGGCATAAGAAAAAATAGTATAAAGATAGATAAATAAATTGCTGAGTAACAGAAACAAGAACGATAGCAAGAACATGAACAAGAGCATGAACAAGGAAAACAGTAACGACGGCGAAAGATATTACGACGTAGAATGTAAGAAATTGTCAAATTCGATTCTAAAGCTTGACAGATACCATTTTCCGTAGACATAATCATAACATAAAACGACATTAGACATGTATTTAAATTGCCACAGACTGACATGTGAACATTAGTTTCCGTGGATTAGAATGCCAAATGACACTCACTACTGTCTCTGAATGACACATACTATCAATGAGTAGAAACCAAGCTGAAAACCAACAGCATATATCATTTATGAAACGAAATAAGAAAACGTGCTGTATAGAGCATATGCATGGTGCTATAATGTACACACACGCACATATATATTTATGCAAGCATATGATTATATGGGCGTATAGGTCTTAAGCTTAGTTATGAATATATGTGTGACTGTATACTGGTACGTGGAGGGACGTGGTCTAGTGGTTAGGGTGTTGCACTCATGATCGTAAGATTGAGGTTTCGATTCCTGGATCGGGTGATGCGTTGTGCTGTTCTTGAGCAATACACTCCACTTCACGTTGCTTGAATCTGCTCAGCAGGGGGAAGATGAGTAATCCTATGATGGATCGGCGTCGCATCTAGGGAGGAAGGGAGCATAAACGCCTCAGAATCCGGGAAGACAGACTTATAAGTCTATGGTTCCGAAAGGAGCTTTGATTCTGGAAGCACGTACACACACATGCATACACATATATGAAGAGAAAATGAAAATACTTAATGTAAAAGATTTCTAACTCTATATAACAAAATATATAAATGGATACATCGACTTCACAAACACACGCAGGCGTACTCGCTCATACGTATATGATACATATATATATATATATATGTACACACACACACATACACATACATACACATACACACATACACATACATACACATACATACACACATAAATACACACACACATATATATGGTGAAGGCGCATAGCTTAGTGGTTAATGTATTACTCGGAAGATCTCTATTTCGATTCCCAGCTCGTCGGTGTGTTATGTTCTTCTATAAAATACTTCATTTCACGTTCCTCCAAACCATTCAACTATAAATGGGTAACTCTGCGACAAAATGGTCTCATTCAGTGGGAATATTGACTTGCCTGACTGATCTGCGGGGTGGCATCATTCGAAAAGGATAACAATGCAAAGAAGCGCATTGTAACCAGCGGTGTATAACATCCGGTTGTCTGTTCGATACAATGATATATAAACACATGCACATACGCGCACCCCCCCCCCCCCCCACATCGCTGAAAATGTACAATCTTTCAAAATTTCACTTTGGTATTGGTTTTCGAAGTGCAAAACACATCTCCTGCAGACATGTCATGTCTACTGGAGATCTAAGTCTGAGACCCACAGAAAATCATCGATTTTTTTTATACAAAAGGTCTTTCAAGTCAATAGTTACTTGAAAGACCTTTCAAGTAACTATTGAGAACCAATTCTCAATAGGTTCTCAATAGAGAACCTATTCCAAAAAAGAATTATACATATACATACGTACATACATAAATGCATACACACACACACACACACACACACACACACATATATATATATATATATATATATATATATATATATATATATAAGCAATGTTAATTCTCTAAATGAAGTATTAACAGTAACTGCACGATAAAGTGTAGTATATTGCCACTTAAGTGTGGCTATATATATATATATATATGTGTGTGTGTGTGTGTGTGTGTATGTGTGTGTGTGTGTGTGTGTGTGTGTGTGTGTGTGTGTGTGGAGCCGCAATGGCCCAGTGGTTAGGGCAGCGGGCTCTGGCTAGAAAGATACCTCAATGTGGTCCTGGAAAGAATATAAACAAAAGAATTTATCATTGAGAGCCTTAAGTTTATCCTCCAAAACAACTTCTTTAATTTTAATAATAATACCTACAGACAGTTATCAGGGACTGCAATAGGTACTAAAGTTGCCCCACCTATGCACACCTGGTGATGGTCTACCTAGAATTACAAATTTCTGAAGAATCCAAATCAAAATACGGCCTGTCTTTCCACAAATACCTGTAGGAGAATTGGAAATTCTACTTCGATGATTGCCTCATCCACACACTCGACCAACTCAATGATTTCAAAAACTTAATTAACAGTGTCAACAACCATATCCAATTTCACACTTAGACGCAAGCGATTAAAACAGTATAGTAGAAGCGTGTTCATATATATACATATCAATAAATACCTGTCTATTCAAGTCTGACATAAATGCAAATTTCAAGAAATCGGCTCCGATATCTTTACGTTCATCAGAGACAGATCATTAACTGAATTTGAGATTATGCGGATGTGTCTGTCAAAAATATCGAATTTTGAAATAGAAGTGGTGTTTGTAAATAATATTTACAACTCCCTTTAGTTTGAGTTGAAGCATTCATTTCATTGCGTTTTATCATTTCCCGGCACTATGTGAAAATTTTGCAAGCTTATTCGTTTAAACATGAAAGACGAAAAACAAAAACAAAACAAGAAGAAACAATGTGAGGACGTGGTACATGCAATGTATTAGAAGTACAAAAAGTATTAAAATATAAACATACATATATATATCTGTATATATATGTATATATTTATATATGTATATATACGCACACACATATATATATATATAAAATATATAGTTTTAGGGAAAATAACCAATTTTCAAGAACTCATCGATGAAAATCCACTATCACATATAGAAAAATTAATAATTAAAAGCACAATAAATGAGTATAATATAAAGTAAAGTAAATATCATAAGATAAATATAATAAAAAGATTACACGTGTTTCATAACCAATTTTCAAATAGAAAAGAAATTTAAATCGATTAAAATCAATTGAAATTATCGAAAATAAATTCTATTCAAAAATATAGCTACTCGTTAGATCGTAAGTAGAACAATAATTAGATATATATCTCAACCAACAATAAGTACCAAATGAATTAATATGAAATACTTATTATATAAAGATAGAAAAATTATTAAAAAAATATCATAATATCAAAATAATAACCATTCAATAATCATCCCTTCATCCATTATAATAACATGTATATTATATACAAAAAACATCTTACATAAATTATCATTGTTTTAAATTATCATTGTTTTAAATACAAGTTGAACGAAGTTTAAGTTTAAAATAATAATGAAGATAAAATATAGTACATATTTAACCGGTGTAATAGTTAAAGCTATACTATTTAAAACTAAAGACGTTTATTTAATTATAATTAAAGATCAATTGAATAATAGAAAAATACAAGATTATTTATTTCTACAAACGTAATAATATATATATATATACACATATATATGAGTGTATGCGGCTTTGTGTGTTTCCTTGTATTGATATCTATGTATATATACACATACGCATACATATAAACCCATATATATATCATATACTATATTTATATTAATATAATAGATGAAAAACATAAGTGCATATCGTTATATAAACATATATAATATATATATAAATCTACACATCCGTAAACGTACATGCGCATACATACATATCTACATCTCTATGTGAACACGTATGAGTATATGTATAAAGAGGGGAAGAGTAAGAGAGAGAAGGAGAGAGATAGAAAGAGAGAGAGAGAGAGAGAGAGAGAGAGGGGGAGAGAGAGAGAGAGAGGGGGAGAGAGAGAGAGAGAGGGGGAGAGAGCGAGAGAGAAAAAATGAGTAAGACACGGAAAAATTAATTTTTCTTCAGATGTCTTTGGCAGCAGATGAGTAGAGGTTAAAAACACACGCCTGACAGATGAAATAAATTCAGAAAAGAAAAATGATGTAATGAACAGAATATAGAGCTAGCTGACAAGCAGCAAATATGCTTTCAACGCGCTGAATCCTTCGAGTCACTCGCGCATACACATGACATACGTACACGTTCACGCCCAACACGTCAGGAAACATAATCACAAACACAGCCACTCATATATATATATATATATATATATATATATGTACTTATATAATATGGACTTTGAACATATGCGTGCGCACATACATACAGATATATGTGTTTGTGTGTGCGCGGGCGCATGTGCATGCACACACACGCATACATACACAAAATGGTATATTTATATGTAAATCTATCTATCTATCTATCTATCTATCTATCTATCTATCTATCTATCTATCTATCTATACGTTTATTAGTTTGTGTTGCGGATTCCTGATGTGAAATCGTGTGTTGAAACAGATATTGTTGTATTTCAGGAGAGTCATTTTTTTTCGTTTTTGCCAAATAAACACACGCATTATATATATGTTCTTCGTTCATTTATTATTGTTTTTCTGTTTATTTTTTTTATTATTGTTCTTTTTGTTTATTCATATACTATTATGAAGAGTATCGATGAATCATCGATTAGTTTAACTCTTTGATTTCTGATTCAAGCTCTAGCGGTCGCGGTTTTGCTTGACTATACCTCTAGACGACGCAAAAGCGGGCGGCTACATACTTTTGTGCTTATGGCTGGAAACAACGACGTTTCTGTTGATATGTGAGTCGTGAACGCAGATTGTTACTCTGTTAAAGAATTGCAGAGATCAGATCTGAGAGACAACGTTCATATGGCGTAGGTGTCCCAGCTGAAACGGAACCATCTTTTAGCACGAATAAGTAGAAGGCGTGAATGCGTTGAAAGCATAATAGATGCTTGGGGCTTATATATTCTAAATATTGCTTTATCTTTCATTTCTTAATTTTTTTATTTGTTCTATCAAGCGTGTTTTATTTTACACCACTTTCTGTGATACTCAATATCATCTGCTGACATGCATTGCTGTGTCACATCTCAACTAATTTCTTGACATAATAATTTCTGAGTATGTTTAAACACACAAGCACTCGCGCGCGCGCACACACATTGTGTATATATATATATATATATATATATATATATATATGAATATATATATATAAATATATATATGTATGTTTCTCTCTCACTCTCCTACTCTTTCTCTTTCTCTCTCTCTCTCTCTCTCTCTCTCTCTCTCTCTCTCTCTCCCTATATATATATATATATATATATATATATATATATATATATATATATATAAATCTTCTTTTACACGTTTCAGTCAGTTGGAGCACTTATTCTTTGTAAGCCTAGTACTTATTTTATCCATCTCTTTCGCCGAACCGTTAAACTTCGGGGACATAAACACACCAACATCCTGTTGTCTAGCGATGGTGGAGGACAAACACAGACACAAAGACACATACTCAAACATGAATACACACACTCACACACACACACACACACACACACACACACACACACACACACACACACACACACACACATATACGAAGATCTTGTTTTAGTTTCCGTCTAACAAATCCACTCACAAAGCTTTGGTTGGTCCGAGTGCTATAGTAGAAGATGCTTGCCCAAGGTGCCACGCAGTGGGACTGAACCCGGAACCATGTGGTTGGAAAGAAAGCTTCTTACTTCACAGCCACGACACACACACACACACACCCACACCCACACAAACACACACACACATACACACATATATATACATGCATACATTTATATTTGTATGTATGTGAATTTTTACGTGTATACATATATATGTGCATGTGTGTGTGTGTGTGTGTGTGTGTGTGTGTGTGTGTGTGTACTACATAACTTATTTATTGTTTTATTTCTTCCGAAACAGTAATAATTCGCGAAAAAATTTAGCTAATAATTCCATTAACCAGATTTATTAAATTTTTTCCACATGTGTATCTAGTATTATAAAAAATGTTGGTTTAAATTCTCTAGACGGTACGGTACAATTTGTGGAATATTTGGCTGCTATTTCTGCCAGATGGAACAACCACTTAGAAGCAGAAGACCCTAACCCTAACCCCCACCCAGTCACCAATTTGGATCGATTGTGAATGGCTGTTATTGAGGGCAATAATGGTTGCTGTATCGATTTTATGGTTAAATGAATGTGCGGGGCAAAGTTTTTTATGTTTTACTGAGTAATCTTATTTTAATTCGATGAAATCTATTTTGACAATCTGTTGCTTATTTTCATTCTATAATTTATTTTAAAATTCATTTTTTGTTTTCACATGAGTTTCTTTCTTTTTTTTTTACATGCATGTTTAAATCTATTTATTTGAAGATAGCTACTGTAATAACTGCGATTCCTAATTATTTGTTAATGAGATTCAAGAATTTCAATTTCACAAATTTCTTGGTAATGTTGACAATAATGATGATAATGATGATGATGCATTCATTATCATGTTTGAAAGGGAATTCGTATTAGTTTTGTTTGTAAAACTCCATATTTTATATGATATATATATTCATATATACATTTATACAAACATACATAATACATATATACATACATACATAATACACCAACACAGATGCATATGTACATGTATACATACATACGTATACGTACTTGTACGTATGCATACATTCATATTCATGTATGCATGCGTACATTCGCGTATGTACGCATACGTATTCACACATGCAAGCATATATACATAAATACATATAAATATGCATAAGTATATATTTGCAAACAAATTTACTGGCATACATGCATGCACACAAGTATACATACATAGCTAGAGGCATTCCTACAAGAATGCATACATATACATACTTACATTTGCATATATAGTAAACTTCAAATAAATGAATACTTCGTAGAATTACGACCAGAATTTTGTTTGTTTAACCGAACTACTTACTCATTGTAAGCGGTTGAACACTCTATAGACAAGTTCACTCTTAAGTTAATCAAGCAAATGAGCGTGAGGTAGTGCGTGATATGGTTGGTCACGGGGTTTCCCCCACAGATTTCATCGATGAAGTTTAACCAACAATACTTGGACGAACTCAAGACTATGGAAAAGAATCCGTACATTAGGATCGGAACTGTGACCTAATTATTGTCAAACGATTTTCTGGACTGTTCGACTGTGTTGCGGTCATCCACATATATGGACATATGCATTCAAGCATACAAACATGCACGTGTATGATGTTTGTGTGTACAGCCAAACGACGTCAGCGAGTGAATACAGCTTGGAAGAAGCTTTAGGTAATTGCTTTGGATACTTATGTAGGTACTATCTGTATTGGCCTGTCCACCCTGAACTTAGTCGACCAGCTGGGATGGGAGAGCTAGAGAGGAAAGAAGGTGGCCTCAGCTTCCGTTTGGTAGACTTGAGTAGACTAGATCAATCTGGATTGAAGTGCCTCGATCAAGGACACAGCTTGCCACCCGGTTTCGCCATTGAACACCTTATGATCATGGACTAAACACTATTCACTCGACTGTAAGCTTTCATCACATACATGCAAAAAACCACCGATCAATCAATTCAGCCATCCATCCATACATACATGCATATATACATACACGTACATACGTATAGACACACTCACACACGCACATACTCTCTCTTTCTCTCACACACACGCACAACCACACAGACACACACACAAAAGCTAATTATTAATATTTGGAGAAACAATTTCTCGGAACATTTTTTTATCCTTCAGAAAGAAATAAAAAGAGGAAAAAAAGTAAAGACCTGAAAACTCCATCACATGCAAATACGTTATCAAATGTTTGCCAATTCAAAGAAATTACTCCACATTTGCTTATGTAAGTAACATTTCCTATATCTCTCAAGCAATTTCAGGATTACAATAAGTTAAAGAATCGAATCGAATCGAACAGATCAATCCATTAGACTGATTAGAAAAAAGTAGATAAAATGGTGGATCTATTACTGGTCGTGACTCCCTAATGTAATAATAATAATGCAAATGTAATGTAAAACTTAATGCAAAGATTTGTATAGAGTTATATGTTTTCTTTGAAAACCTCTTTTGTATAATTCTATTTTCGTTATGGCATCTCTATTACATCAACTTTATCATATACAGCAAAATCAGGCATATTTTTAGAGTATTATTTTTTTTTTTACTTTTTGGAAAAGCCACTTATGTAAATATACAATATTGTAAATGTAATATCCATTGTAAGTATTATGATTGAAGTTCATAAAAATATATCTATTCCTGAACGCTTCTCTGCTCCATATATTTATCCATTAATCCAATTCACCAAACAATCAAGATATCTTTCCATTCGTCCATCTATTCATCCAAATTCATCTCCATGTGTTCCATGAAATTGCGTCAAAGATATACGAATGTATGTATGTATGTATGTGTGTATGTATGTATGTATGTATGTATGTATGTATGTATGTATGTATGTGTGTATGTATGTATGTATGTACGTACGTATGTATCTATGACTTCCACTCTCTCTTTCTGTGTGTGTCTCTCTCCCTCTCTCTGCCTATCTGTTTGAGGTACAGGCGTGGCTGTGAGGTAAAAAAGTTTGGTTTCGGATTCAGTCCTACAGCGTGGCATCTTGGGATACGCAGTGGGACTGAACTTCCACTATAGCCACGAGTCAAAGAAAGAAGCCAGTCGTGTGTGTGTATGCATACACACACACACACACACACACACACACACACACACACACACACACACACATAGCTATATATATATATATATGTATATATATATATATATATATATATATATATATATATATATATATATATGTATGAATATATACATATATGTGTATATATATTTATATATATATGTATATATATTTATATATATATGTGTATATATTTACATATATATATGTATATATATTTATATATATGTATATATATATTTATATATATATGTATATATATTTATATATATATGTGTATATATATTTATATATGTATATATATTTATATATATTTATATATATGTATAAATATATATATATATATATATATATATATATATATATATATATATATATATATATATATGTATATATATGTATATATATTTGTATATATATATGTATATATATATAAATACACACACACACACACATATATATATATATATGTATGTATGCATGTATATATAAAGAAGATAAGACAATTATTTGAAATAACGATCATATCAAGTGGCCAGGATGGAAAAATCCGCACAGGTAATAATTACACTGATATATAATTACATAAATATATATATATATATGGAGAGAGAGAGAGAGAGAGAGAGAGAGAGAGAGAGAGAGAGAGAGAGAGAGAGACAGAGAGAGAGAGAGAGAGAAAGATATATATATATATATATATATATATATATATATATATATATATATATATATATATATAGAGAGAGAGAGAGAGAGAGAGAGAGAAAGAGGTGTATATATACATATACAGATCGACACGCACGTCCGTATACGATTACCTGTAAACGCACATCCATGCATCCAGTTTCCTTCCTGTTTCTGTTGTGCCTGTAATTCAAAGAGTCAGCCTTGTCACACTCTGTGTCACGCTGAATATCCCCGAGAACTACGTTAAGGGTACACGTGTCTGTGGAGTGCTCAGCCACTTGCACGTTAATTTCACGAGCAGGCTGTTCCGTTGATCGGGTCAACTGGAACCTTTGACGTCGTAAGCGACGGAGTGCCAACAACAAGCATATAGGAAAAATACATAATATCACAGCTGGAATGCCTTAGATCAGAGTTGATCTGGGACTAAACAGCAATAACATTAAAATCATTTTAAATATAAGTGTGTAGCGTTGCTGTATTAATCACGTTAAATATGTCTTTATCTTTCTTTCCTCATTCTAGTGTTAATAAATTAAGCATTAGTAATACACTCAAGGTCTAATTAATTCCTTCTTATAAGTTGGCCTCCTGCTGAGACAAACAGAAATCAATAACACAATAAAGAAGTGTGTTGTAAATAATATATTTGATTGGAAATTGTCATTCTATTTCCAAACTTTTATCGAAAATTGCTAGAATAAAAATTGCCTAAAAAAAAAAAAAAGGTAATCATATTGATACATTTTGGCAGATATGATTAATTTTATCAATAATAAAAAAGAATTGAATGACATCTGGTCTATGATTCGGTTATCAACAAAGAGTTTCATTACTGTATTTTTTCCTCATAATATATATATTAGTTGTCTTATTGATATTCCATATCTGATTTTATCAAAATGAAAAAAAAAAAAAAATGAAAAATGTTCATTATAATTTATTTTGTTTGATTATTACAATTTCTTTTCCCTGATAAAATAATATTATTCTGTTGGATTTAAATAAATTACATTCAGCACAATAAAGAAACGAACGTGAAAAAAATGAAATACGGACTCACATATATACAAATATTGATATACATACACTCGTCTAAGTATACAGTTTCTTTATTTAAAACCTGTGTTATTTTCTCATAAATAAAAAAAAATTCCACAGACACGAAATAAGAGCTATGCTAAAAGATATTCAAAAACATAAATGAAATTAAAAAAAGAAAAAATTGAAAGATATGAAATTTAAAGAAACTCGCCAATCTTTTTGTTGCATTCTTTTGAAATAAGCACAAAAATACGGAAAAATATACAATACATTTCATAGACATAAAATATAAAATAAATGTCTTTTTAATAATTCAGCTATCTTTGAAGTTTACAGTGTTTTCAAATTAAAGGTATTTTCAGGAAAAGTTAATAATTTTTCAAGACAGAATTTGTGCATATCTACACATTTCTTCCCCACTAACACAGTAGAGTGATCTTAGATAAATGATATGGAGAAGAAAAATTATATTCATATGGAATTCGATCAATTACATCATTATCGTATTTATCATCATCATCATCATTATCATCATCATCATCATCATCATCATCATCATCATCATCATCATCATCATCATCGTCAAATTGTTATTGTTATTATTGTTGTATTTCTTGCTTTTCTGCCAAAATCTGACAAGCAGCACTTTCTATTTTGGTTTCATAAGTTTGCCACCGTTTCTCGTTTAATAATAATAACAAAAGAGTAGGAGGATATTGTATGAGATGGAGTGAAGATACAGGAAAAACACATCAAATGAAAAATTAAAGGAATGTAATGACGCTCTGACATCCTAATGGTGGTTCATTAGGAAAAGTTACAATGAATTATGACAATAGATGAAATAGATAAGAAATGAAACGGAATAAAATAGAACGATAATTTAGGCATCTCTAATATATAATACTTTACTGTCATGTAATGTATTTTAGCAGCGCTTCTTTACTTGCTACATAAATCTGCTTCTATTTCAGAAGCTATTGAAAATGGCTATTGAGTAATAATAGAATATAAACACTGATAATTATATTGTTAATATGCAATTATATAAACTGATGTTCAAGTTGTAAATCATGTTCATATTATTGATGTTGTAGTTGCTTTTTTTTAATTCCAAAGCTACTCTTTAAGAAAGATACGTCTAGTAGAGAAAATTAACCTAATAGTCCCTATATGATTGAAAAATCCATAGGTTGTGAGATTCTATGAAAGAATAGCATATACGTAATTATAAAACGCACTGTTCTTTTTAAAATGAATTATATCTAAAGAATGTAGATGCAATAAAAGAGTTATTGTAATAATAAATAGCGTAATTAAATGAAGACGTTTGAAAACAACGGCTAATTTCGAACGCTCTTTTGGCTTATCCATGTGGTCGATCTCCACAAGGGGGAAAGTGAAACATGTACAAATCTTATGTGAACACATATTTTTCCATAACCACGTTCTTTTAGCATCACACAGTTTCTCTGTCTTCTGTGTTTCTATCTGCTTATCTACCTATCTTTTGTGTGTGTGTGTGTGTATCTTTTATCTTTTATTGTTTCGGTCATTTGACTGCGGCCATGCTCGGGTATCACCTTGAAAGATTTTTTAGTCGAACAAATCGATGCCAGGAAGAATTTTTAAAGCCTAGTACTTATTCTATCGGTCTTTTGCCGAACCGCTAAGTTACAAGGACCTAAACTCACCAACACCGGTTGTAAAGCGGTGGTGAGGAGACAAATAAACACGAAGACACACACACAGTCACACAAACACACACACATACAAACACGCACACACACACACACACACACACACACACACACACACACACACACACACACACACACACACATATATATATATATATATATATATATATATAACGGGCTACTTTCAGTTTGCGTCTACCAAATGCACTCACAAGGCTTTGATTGGCCCGAGACAATAGTAGAAGAAAAACTTGCCGAAGCTGCCACGCAGTGGGACTGAACCCGGAAACTTGTGGTTCGGAAGCTGGCTTATTATTACTCACCCCGGCCATATATATATATATATATATATATATATATATATATATACAGGGTTATTCAAAATGAATAAACCGATTTCATTACGCAATATTTTAATAAGGAAAAACAATAGAAAGCTCCAGCTAAGTCACAAGTATTTACTCACTATCAACTTTTATTTCCTGTCTTACAAGTGTTCAATGTGGCCAGCGTCTGCAGCACGGGCAGCATCAGTGCGATAAGAGAATTCCTCCCAGACGCGTATCTGCTTGGCCTGCGATTGTGAGTAAATACTTGTGACTTAGCTGGAGCTTTCTATTGTTTTTCCTTATTAAAATATTGCGTAATGAAATCGGTTTATTCATTTTGAATAACCCTGTATATATATATATATATATATATATATATATATATATATATATATATATATATATGCACATACATACATACATACATATGTGCATCTATTTTAAATCCATAGTGTGGCAAGTTGGTATGAACCTGCGGTACGCAACATCCTGCTGGCTGTGTTCTGTGTTTATAAGAGTTAAGTATTAGAGCAACACAACAAACAAGATACCCACTGATAAATTTCCGACTGTGTGAACGAGAAGCTATTGCCATTTCGATCATCTGCAGTTCTCCCACATGATGCTACAATGGATCAATCGCTAATAAACTGCTCGAGGTATTTTACAAGTTTGTTGCCAGAGAGTCAAAACTTACTTCTTCCTTAATCCCACACGAAGAGAAAGAGCATTAAAAGTCAATACATCTTATCGAATTCTTCAAGGAACGCAACGTTATACTAAATAATCGTTCGTTTATTTTTGTTATTTAATAGCAATTTCTTTTTATTCTTTCCCATTTTATTTAAAGCTTAGCAAAATTTTCCTTCCTGTAACTACATCAAATAGTTTATTTCTATTAAGTTCATAAAAAAGCACTGCACATATATAAGAAAGCTATTACGTTTGTGCGTGTATGTGTACGCATACACAAACAACCCCCACCCACATATATGTATGCATTTATGTGTGTATGTATATTAAAAATGTAATGTTAGTAGAGCGTGGTTGTGAAAAAATATGTAAACGGAAGACTTGTACGATAAATTTAACATTCTTATTATAAGCATCGCTGTAGCAAGGTAGCGAGCTGGCAGAGTCGTTAGCACGGTGGTGAAATGCTTACCGACATTTTATATGTCTTTAAATTCCGAGTTCAAAATCCGCCAAATTCGATTTTGCTTTCATCCATTCGGGGACGATAAAGTTAGTACTTGATCAGCAAAATTTGAAACCATTAGTAGCAGCTGAAACTGGACTTTAGTCGGTTCATTTTCCATTAATTTCTCTTTAGACCTAGGATAACTCATCTTCTAGGATTGGATTTCATTTAAGACTCGCTAGTGAATGTCACACCAGAAGCTATATTAGTGAAATGTATAGGTACCTCTTATAAGGAAGAAGATCATCAGCTTGGTATTCTTGTTCTTTTTTTTTTCATCTTTTTACTTGTTTTAATCATTAGACTGCGGCCATGCTGGGATCTTGCCTTAAAATTTTAGTCGAACGAATCGCCTTCATTAATTATTATTTTTAAGCCTGATACTTACTCTATCGATCTCTTTTGATGAATCACTAAGTTACATAAACGTAAACACACTAACACCGGTAGCCAAGTGATGGTGGTGGACAAACACTGACACGAGGACACACTCACGTATGTATGTATGTATCTATCTATCTGTCTATATGTATATAAAACCGGATGTGTGTGAGTATGTGTGTATACGACGGGCTATTAGCTTGTGCCTAATAATTCCACTCACAAAGCTTTGGACGGCTCGAAGTTATAGTAGATGGCATTTGCTCAAGATGCCACGCAGTAGGACTGAACCTGAAATCATGTGGCTTGGAGGTAAACGTCTTACCACACAGCGATATATCTATCTATCTATCTATCTATCTATCTATCTATCTATCTATCTATCTATCTATCTATCTATCTATATATATATATATATATATATATATATATATATATATATATATATATATATATATATATATATATATATTCTTTTATTCGTTTCAGTGATTTGACTGTGGCCATGCCGGAGCATCGCCTTTTGGCGAGCAAATCAATTCCAGGACTTATTCTTTGTAAGCCTCGTACTTATTCTATCTATCTGTCTCTCTGTCTGTCTGTATGCATATGTATCTATGCACACACAAACATAAAGAGAACTTTTCCATATGTATACAAAAGCTGCTGGATTTAACAATATGAATCCTATTTTTGCCTCTGCTATTATTTTATAAACTCTTCTGTTGGTTCTACATTCCTACGATATTTGTTTATGCAACCATGTTTTTATATCTATCTCTGCTAGTCTTACAATTTATGGATTTTTCAGCCAAGTATTAAGAGGCTATTAGGATATATTAGTTCGTTCAAAGGATGAGTGTAACAGCTGCAACAGAGTTTTAAGCCATTAATTCTATGTTCGCTGCATTTACTATTCAACCAATGTTGCTCTATGATTATCTAGAGTATGCGTAACGTACTTTCTATACACAGAGAGGGGGGAAACGTTGTTTAAAGTATTAATATCGATGCTGGAAGGATATCGCATAGGTATCACAATAATCCCTATACTTGTTGCCAAACTGTAAATAAATATTCCATGAGACTAACCAGCAATTTACCTTTGCATAAATTTTAACTAGATATGTATCTCAGAAGATGTCCATGTAGTTTAAGTAATCCGTATAAATACAGAAACGCATCCGCATGCGTAAGTGTGTGTATATGAGTGTATACATGTGCGTGTGTGTATTTACGTATGCATGTGTGTTTGTATGTATGCTCGCACACACACACACACACACACCTAATCAAAAATGTTAGTTCTAAAATGTCTCTAAGAGATCAACGCAGTAGATGTACTGACAATTAATATTCGTAGCCACTTTAACATGGCTGTCTGTTCGAGCGGACTCTATTGCGATGTTTTAACACCAAGAGGACGTCTCCTCTAAAAGGCTAGCCATGCACGGCTGCATTCGATAAAATTGCGAGCAGGGGAGTGAACCCCTACCATCTCCTAGTGACGGGACTAGTAGACCAGTCCCAGTTTCGGGCTCTTTCTACCGCTCCTCAATACTGAACACCTCGTCTGCTAGAGGTGATAGCAGCTAGAGGCGACGTCCTCTTGGGGTTAAAAAATCGCAGGCACATGCATCACAACCATATGTGCGCGACATGGTGATCTCATATCAAGATAAACAGCGCATGACCTTGCAGCTGGAGCCCAGTTAGAATTTTCTTCAGGTCGAGTAGCCCATCCAGCTCAAAAGGTCCCTGAATAAAGGGTTGTTTAAGGATGTTGAACGAAACACCCATGTTTCCAAAGGTGAATTATCCCAACCCCAAAGAATTCCTCTCAACACATGGTTACGATGCTCCCCCACAACTTCTGCTCATGATCAGAGATGCACATATCGTCAGTCACTAAGGGACATGCTCAACTGGATAAGGCCTAACAACTGACAAGCAAATCTGTGGTATTAAGCAGAATATTTACTGTAGCCCATCTTTTATACCAAGACAAAACAATGTACGTGATAACACTTCCAATCAGTTAAGATGAGGAGCCATGAAAGCCCCTGTCTTGTACTGTATCAAGGCATTTATTATTATTATTATTATTATTATTATTATTATTATTATTGTCTTTGCACAGCTTCTAACGCTGGAGATGTACTACGGTGTCAACTGTTTACTACCAGTGAACTATGTTGACACTCCTTATTTTTCGAGCACCATCCGGAGTATTCGAACGGTTCCATGCAGTGCTGCTTTCTGCAAGTACTCCATCCATATTGCAGCCCCTATTTGTTCCATGTACTTTTCAAGATTTTTACTCACTGTTCCCAGGGATCCGACAATTATTGGTACTACCACTTTTTTCAGCGACCACAACTTCTTAACCTCCCAAGCTAACCTATCATACCTGTCGACTTTTCTTTCTTCCTTATCGCATACCTTGTTGCCAGCTGAGCATGCTATATCTATGATCCAGCATCGTTTGTTTTCTTTCTGAATTAACGCTGTGTCTGGTTTCCTATTCTCTATCTCATGGTCACACTGAATCATAAAATCTCATAGGATCGTTGCATTATCATTTTCGATGATGCCTTCGGGTTTATGCTCGTATCACTTTTTTGCTCTGTCAAGTCCATACTTGTTGTAAAGTATCCAATGGACAATCCTTGCTATATTGTCATGACGTCGCTTATATTCTTCCCGGGCTATTTCCGGACATTGACTGGTAATATGCCATACGGTTTCACCATTTGTTCTTCTATTATTATTATTATTATTATTATTATTATTATTATTATTATTATTATTATTATTATTATTATTATTATTATTAATTAATTTATTTATTTATTTAGGCGTGAACTGGCAGAAACGTTAGCACGCCGGGCGAAATGCTTAGCGGTATTTCGTCTGCTGCTACGTTCTGAGTTCAAATTCCCCCTTTTCTTTCATCCTTTCGGGGTCCATAAATTAAAAAAAAAAGTAGAGTACTGGGGTCGATGTAATCGACTATCCCTCTGCCCCAAATTTCAAGCCTTGTGCCTATAATAGAAAGGATTATTACTGTTATTATTATAAAGGCAGCGAACTGGCAGAATCCGAGTGAAATGCTTAGTGATATTTCGTCCGTCTTAATGTTCTGAGTTCAAATTCCGTCAAGTCCGACTTTGCTTTTATTCCTTTCGGGGTCGATAAATTAAGTACCAGTGAAACACTGGGGTCGATGTAATCGACTGGTCCCTTCCCCCAGGATGGCTGCCCTTGTGGCAAAATTTGAAACCATTATTATTATTGTTATTATTTCTGGACAATTTATAAGCCTGTCTTATTCAAGCATTGCTATGTGTGTTATATGCAATAATGGCCGTGAACGCCAGGTGCTAGATCGCTGATCCCGTATGATAATTTCAGACTTAATAATTACTAGTGTGCACTCTTGGTTAGGAAATCACATATATATTCTCTTGCGGTTAGCATTATTCTTTGACAGCAGTTTTACTTCAGTTTCATATTTGCTTAGTTATCAACAGGATGCGGGATCCATTTCTTTTTTATGTTGTTAACCAATTATTTCAACAGTATGCAAATGCGCACAATTGCGAAATTATTCTATTTCTCATAAGGAAGATGGATATAAAGGAGAAAATTCATTCATGCAATACAATATAATGTGTTGCTACTTTGTTACTATGTTATTAGAAATGCAATATATTTATCCTATACATACGCACTTCAATATATTTTGTAGCTATTCAAACAGGTATGAACAGAAACCAGAAACATGCACTGCTTCGTAAGAATACTTTTATGAATATTGGATTGAAATTATAGAACTTTTAATATTAGAATCAAAATATCCTATAAAAAATTTGCAGGCGATATTTTCACATAATATTGAGCAAATATAAAATGTTTTGAAATTTTTTGCTGGGTGGGGCGTTGCTCCTGGTTCAAGTTGGTACGTTGTTTCTGAATTTATGGCCCCAATTTATGGTACTTTTTTTTTGCATAAAATTTATTCCTTGTCTTTATCTTGTCTCAGTTCAGGAATTAGTGTTAGCTCAAGCAATAGAGTTGTAGGCAACTAAGGGAGTATATATAGAAATTAGATCTATGCTTTCTGTGTGTATAGAATAATACGTAATTATAAAAAAATGCTACTGCACTGGTAAGCATACATTAATTTCCGGTTCAGATTTTATATATCTTCTGAATAAAACTTGAGATGGGTCAAGCACCGCCAGACTGATTCACTATAGTTTCACTGTTAACACGGAAGTTACACTCAGGTATAGATCTGAATTCATCACTGCAACACAAGAAAATATTCATCGATGTAACGACATTCTTTTGTGCCTGGCTACAATTAAGTAGCTCGACCCCGTCCTTGAAAACTAAAGTGTCTTGGTCAAATCGTTTAGCTATTCTAAGAGTCTAGCAGTTCTCATCTATCATACCAAGTAGTTATAGCATAGCTTTAAGCAAGATAATAAAACAAAAATAAAAATCACATGTATTTAAGCACATTCATTACTTTAATATATTCATTTACTGTAAATATTTAGTGGTATTGCTAACTGAAATGCCAATAGAATTTATTATATTTAGTGTCAACGAACAGATCTCATTTCTTACAAGGAACTAGAGATAAAATAAGACATTTCCAAGGACAAAGAACATTTCATTATCAAATGTGACTGATACAAAGAGCAACGACTGTCATACAATAAATTTAGATATTTTGTGAAACTGAACAACACTATTTGCTAAATTAAGATAGGTTTCTTAATTGCCTGCAGGAAATTTAATCCTTTAAGAGAGAAAAAGAAAGAGAAAGAAAAAAGAAAATGAGAGATGTGTGTGAATTATTAGTCTATGAGATGACAAGAATAAAAATATATCTTAAATATTTTGAATACAGAATTAGTGAATCTCTCAATTTTACATTAATAATAAAGATTTTGTCTACCACCTTCTATGTAAAGCAGTAAAGAGCAGATGTCAGTATTTAATTGGTTGGTCTAATAGTCACACTCGCATTACCTATATAAAAATGTGTGCGTATGAATGTGTGTGTGCATATATATATATATATATATATATATATATATATATATATATATATATATATATATATATATATATATATATATATATATATATATATATATATATATATATATATATCAAAATAAGCAACAAGCATATCCAGAGGTAAGGCAGTACGATCGTTTCATGCAACTCCATTTAATTGAACAATGCAATCATTACTTCAATTTAAAATGCAGAGCAATCTTCAGCTGAAAATTTCTCTACATTTTAAATTGATGTAATGATTGCATTGTTCAATTAAATGGAGTTGCATGAAACGATCGTACTGCGTTGCCTCTGGATATCCTTGTTGCTTATTTTGATTTTAATCACCTTACTTTGAAATTGTATGGATAATACCGTACTAAATTCAGGTGCCTCAGCTTAAGTACCATATTCCCCAGAATCTATCTATCTATCTATCTATCTATTTACACATACATATATATATTTATATGCGCATATACATACAACATACCCGCAGATACATATATATTGTGTTATTTTACATAAAATTCCATAAACTGTAACCGAGTATAAGCTACATTGATTCTTCAATTTCGAAATAATTACATTTTGTTTTCAATATCCAAAACCTTATATACGTTCGTAATACATTCACGCGGCACTTCGACAATGAATAACATTAACTTTCGCTGCAAAGTATTTAAAAAATCCTGTCCACCACTTCAACATTGTTGTAGGGTACCTATAGACATAGAGATTAGGTATACCAGTAACTGCCGGCATCCGGAGCTGTTGAATACTAAATTTTGAATGACAAGTACTAGAGAATAGCAGTGGAGTAGAATGAATTTAGAGGTGAAGTTCATCATATCCCCTTTTGTAATTCGGCAAAAAAGATTAAATTTTTTATCTGTCACTGGTGATGCGTGGTGACTATAACTAATCTGAAATTTCAAGTTTTTCCAGCTATAAATAGTATAAAACCCTCTTCAGCTGTAGGTACATCACAGTAAGATTCATGGGTGAAATATTAACTTGCTGTACTGAATGACTGTCCTTTCACAGGGTAAATTCTTCAAATTAGAGGGCCATTCAATCGCAGAGTACAGTATAAACATTCATCTAAATATCACAAGTACAGGTGTTGAGGGGTGGCTGTATGAATCGATCATTCAGTTAATAGAATTAACTCTTTTCTTACCTTTTTTGTTTATCCGTTAAAAAAAAAATCTAGTTAAATTGATGAGGAAGGCGAACAAGTTTGATTTGATTGAGCGGAACATGTATTTTCAGGTTACCGGTCCAGTAGGGTGCATCAATATTAATATCTAATTTATTATGAGTCGATATGACTCAGAAAGGGTGTTTCGTTCAAGGCAGCGAACTGGCAGAATCGTTAGAATGCCGCAGAAAATGCTTAGCGGCATTTCGTCCGTCTTTACATCCTGCGTTCAATTTTTTTTTATGTTAGTCTGTCATGATTTAAAGAAAATTTGACTGCCATTTCTAGCGAAACCCAATGGCTCCGTTAGCTGCCAGTGTTCACAATGTATAGTTTCAAGGTATACTTGCAATTTGAGGTTAGTTAACAGTAATTCGTAACTGAATTATAATCCCATTGTAAAGAGTATTAGCCCAAACAAAGTTTTATGAGATGCAATTTGCCTTTTGTGAAAACATTTTCCGAAATTAAATCAGATTTTGGAATTTGTGGAGCAAGGAGCATATAACTATTGTTGGACTATGCTATGAGGTGATGTGTAAATAGCAGTTTGGTTTGAAATTTAACCTGTAATAAATTTATTACAACATTTTCGGAAGAGGTTAGTTGATAGAGTTCTCATTTCTTAGCAGCTTAATGCTATGGAAAACGACGATAGAGAATAAAACCCATCAATTAGAAAGCAATTATTTTTGTAAATTAATGATCTAATTAAAATCAAATTTATATTTCTGCGGCGTAAAAAGATAATTAAACCAATTTCGACAAAGCAGAAACTACTTTCAGAAAAAGAAGGCTCATGAAGTAGTAAATGTTTGAATGAATTATTTTTAATTCGCAATATGCTTAACGCTTCATCTTGAGCAATATATTTCCACAATCGTTTCATGAGTGTATTGGCAACAACTGACAAAATAGCATTGATTAATAGAAGTAAACTGTGCCGAGAACAGGTTATTGAAACTTATGTATGTCTTTCTTTTTTGTGAAAAATCCCTTGAAGAAGGGGAGGTTTTGATAAAATCGTTACAGCGCCGGAGTCGGATAAAATACAGCGCAACATTTAATTCTAGCCCTTCTTGTTTTGGGTTCGAATTTAGCCAAGATTTTCTTTCTATAAAATAATATATCTTCAATTTAATTGTCTGATAATATTATCTTTCAGTTTTCGTCAAGTAGAACACTACAACTGAGAATGTCGGACCAAATTTTAGTGATGCTTGCGATTTAAGAGTAAATGATATTGTGAACCCCAGATACCATGGTATTTCTGCGAAGAACACACCCACAAATTTCTATTAACTTTGAAAGACATAATAATGGAAAATGATGATATTCAAGGAATATGTGGTGTTCATCACGTGCAAAGGTGGCAAGCTGGCAGAATCGTCAGCGCGTCGGACAAAATGCTTAACTGTATTTCTTCCCTGTTTACATTCTGAGTTCAAATTCCGCCGAAGTCGACTTTGCCTTTCATCCTTTCGGGGTCGACGAAATAAGTACCAGTCAAGTATTGGAGGCCAATGTAATTGACTTACCCCTCCCCACAAATTTCAGGCCTTGTGCTTATAGTAGAAAGGATATTATTTACAGATATTTAAAAACTAATTAGATGGATATTGCTGATTTAAAATCACCAAATCAGTGTCTGTAGGAAAAATACAGACAGAAGGAAATTCCAGAGTGTAGCAGGTATGGGGAAAATTTTTTGGAAAGTATTTAGTGCAGAGCTTGTGGGTTGAGACGCAGTAAGAATGAAAAGAAGACGAGAGCTGAGTAGGTAAAGTATTCCTGGAGGACAAAGTGAATCATGGCCGACACTCGCAACTGTGTATGGCTTCGTAGCATGTATCATACCATGCTTTCGTTAATTGTTTTATGGGATAATATAGTCGCGAGTAAATATGGAGGTCCACTCAGAAGGGATGTAAGTAGCTGATTCAGAGAAATAAAATTCATTGTAGTACTGGTAGAAAAGAGGAAGGAGAGTAACAAGCGTATGTGAAGCAGAGATTGCAATGAATTAGAATCTGATAAATAGTAGCTTAGATGATTTTATGTGTTGTGTTTTGGGAGAGACATACTGCCAATAAAAACATACGCACTGGTTATGTTTGACTTCAGTTTTATGACCAATCAGTTAGATTATTAATAACTCGATCAAGTGGTTAATCGATTAATATGTCGAAATCCGTCCGTCACATTCTATGGACTTACCAATGACTATATGACACTCAAAATCTCTTGTTCATCAGCAGAAGAATCGATTAATCAACTGGTAATCAAATGGATGTGAAACATAGCCAACGGTGTGTGTTTATTGGCAGTATGATCCTTCCACGATACAACAATATCAGTTTCAACATGCGTTTATACATCAAGAAACTTGTAAAACGAATATCTAGACGGTTTTGTATGAAGATTATTATATATTTTATGATTGGAATTGCAGAAACAGAGAATTCCTCGAAAAACATGATTATTATTTTTATCTGGTGTTATAAATTGTCCGGTAAAACAAATAGATTTCCACTTAATTGATTTTATAACTCCACTGAATTTGGAGGAGATGAGTACTATAAAAAATTGAAATATATTTTTGAAGTTCATTGGAAAAAATTCTTAAAACTGCAATATTAACTTGCTGATTGTTAAATACGTAAAGGTCGTGAGTTTAGAAATTTTATAAACATGTAATTACGTTTTATCAGGTCATCCCATAAGTTCTGTCCGATTTTATCCTTTTTAAATTTGAATGAAATTTAATAATATTTCAGAATGTCTAATGGAATCAAAAATTATTTTTATGGATTTGTGTACATTTAAACTGTCAACAATTAGAGCGTTTGAACCAAGCTTTGAAGAAAAAACGACCCGCTTTAGTGAATCGAAAAGGAATGATGTTTCATCAGGACAATGCGCGACCCCGTACTGCAAAGGTCACATCCACCTTATTCCCCAAAATTCCTCATCCACCTTATACTCCTTCAGATTATCATTTGTTTCGTAGTTTATAGAATTATTTGGGGGACATAACTTTTGCAAGCCAGGAGGAGGTCGAAACTGACATTTCAGAGTTGTTCGCTTTGAAACCAAAAAAGGTTTACATTGATGGGATTAAAAAACTTGTAAATAGATGGAAGGAAGTCATAGATAATCAGGGAAAGTACATTGATGATTAAATTTCAATTAAATATAACATTTGATCACTTGTTTTCTTTATTCAAAATTCGGACAGAGCTTATGGGATGACCTGATACTTGTTTTTCGTCCACATGCGATGTAAAACTGTACAAAGATTATATATTTTGCCCAAATTGGTTCGCAGACATAGATTCCTTATTTATATTAAATAAATTCGATTTTTTTAAAAATATAACTTCAATGATATTTTTCTGAAGATATATTTTTACGTCGGTTTTCAAAAATTACATTTACAGCTGTTCTCGTTATTTTATTCTCAAGATTAGATAATCTGTATTTATAGTTTAACATTGGAATCATCTGACAAACATGTTTTCATAACAGCTCAAATTCTTTTTTATTTTTCAGTCAAATTTTGCCAATATCCTCCATGTTACCCATGCAATTGTTTTCCTTTATCAAATATTAGTATTTCAAATGGAAAATAGATTGTTATTTTTACAAGTATTGAAGAATAAGACACAGCGATGAAGGAAGGAAAAGTCAATAGGATTGGATTAGAAATGTGAATTAAAAGCACAAGTTTATATTTCAGTTTATCAAATATAATATTAAGTCAATTTTACAGGTTTTGACAAATGTTTCATGTCTGTAAACGTCGTCAATAGGGGAAAATCACACTGTAATTTTCACGGGAAGTAATTATTTTATGCAAGGTCATAAATGAACTTTACTTAATTAAAGTTTATCAGGAGACATAAAATCGAGCACGTCCTTTATTTGGACTACATTACAAAATGTGTGATGGTCTCCTTTTTTAAGATGGTATAGAGTGATTCCAGGACATCTACGTGCTATTTAAGGCAGTTTGAAGGACTGCTTGGAGGCCGTCACGTCGACCTGAATAAATACCAGTTGTCGTCATTGTAGTAGTTCAGCCCTAGAACATCGCTGATCATGTTATGATCAAAAGCATTACAGTTATGACAAGCTCGTCTGTTTTTTTCCAGCATACTTTACTTTGGACTACATTAACTAATGTGTCGTTGTTCAAACATACTGGGGCATATTTAAAGGAGATTTGGTTGCTATTTACAGTATGTTGAGCGACTACGTGGAAGATTATTTTCGATGGTTAATGTAAGTACCAGTGTAATATTTTCTACTATAGGTACAAGGCCCGAAATGTTTGGAGAGGGAGCCCAGTCAATGAAATCGACTCCAGTACACAACTGGTACTTAATTTATCGACCCTCGAAACGATGAAAGGCAAAGTCGACCTCGGCGGAATTTGAGCTCAGAACGTAAAGCCTGACGAAATACCACTAAGCATTCCGCCCAGCATGCTAACGTTTCTGCCATCTTGCCGCCTTGCAAGTACCAGTATAATATGGAGAAGAGTCAGTTACAAATTACCCTTAATAAATTTACATTTGTATTTAATCGAAAGAAATTCACTCTCTAACTTACCTACTGACAAACAGTGGCTTCTAATTTTCGGTCCTGACTTATCTTGTACCAACTCCATCCAGCCAAGCTCATTCACTTCCTCACATTTCTTTTCGTCATTCACATTTTGCCTTGCTCATTGGACCTGAACTGACTACTATTTCCAATCACTTCTCTCTAGAACTGTAAGCCTCTTGAATTTCCTTCTCTACCATATCTTTTTGCAGTCGCCTCCTTGCAGTTGTTCAATAGGCACATCAACTATATATGCCTCATTAGTCTCGAAGGACCCAAAGAAACCACAAGTTCAACTCCTTAATACATGCAATATATATATATATATATATATATATATATATATATATATATATATATATATATATATGTATGTGTGTGTGTGTGTGTGTATGTGTGTGTGTATGTGTGTGTGTGTGTGCGTGTATTGTAGTAAAGTGAAAATTGGTTTACGTATGTTCTCGGAAACAATTTTTTTCAGAATCTATTTAGAGAATCTCATTATGTAATAAGTTGTGCAGGGAAATGAAAAATAAGAGAGAAAAAAATCTATTGTTAGGATTTTTGTTTTCAATTCATGGTAGTCAACCATAAATGCCACAGAAGATTATTGAATGACCTCAAAAGCAAAAGAGTTCGTTCATTTAACGCATTTATCCATGCTTCCTGTCAATATAAGCAATTGCTTTCTTTTAAAATCTCACTCCATTTTCTCGTAGAAAAAAAGACGAAGAGCGTAGAATGGAATTGGGGAGTGGAATTATTCAGTTTGAATTAAATTTATCGAAAAAAATAGAAAAGCATAGAACAAAAGGGGGAAAAAGATAAAAATTACAACAAACAAACAATTACACAGATTTCCAGATATCCAATATATTTCCTAATATATTCGATACGATGTTTTAACAATAAATGTAGTTCTAGTGATGAAATAGACTAAACAATCAATAGTTTTTTTATTTATAGTGGGTGGGTTGAGAAGTGAGCGAAAGACCACATATATGAAAGTTTAGCAAAGGTTCGCGCGTGCCTATTGCTAGGTGAGAAAATTGTTAGTTTATTGTATATAGCAGTTCTAAGTTCGATCTTCATTTAGAAAAATGTAGCGACATACAAGTGATTACTGCCTGTTCATTCTTTTTTTTAATATTTAGTTTTAACCATCCAGGTTATGCTGGAGTACAATTTCCAATATTCACAGATCAGCAATTTTAAGTACATGGCTGTAATGGCTGAAAAATAAATGTTATTTACAAATGACCATAATGATGTTTGCATAAGAAAATGCATGTATCTTAATGTGTGTAGTTTTTTACTCTGTGCAAATCGATCGTCGGAACCGGGAGTAGAGGGGCTAAAGACCAATCGAACGGTATGATAGCTGGCTCCGTCAGAAGTATCCCTCAGAAGAGATGGCGCCAAGGGGAGCACGACACGCAATTTCTCCCTGTAAAGCACATTTATGTTTGTATATATGTATATATAAATATGCGCGCGCTTACGTGTAAAGCGGTTTGCAGTTTCCCCATCGATTATATATCAATCATCATAAATTCTGTTTGTTATATGTCAAATAAAACACGCACGTATTCCCTCACACATATACACGTACATGAAAACATTTGGATTCAAATACTTTAGTGTAAAGGAAATGGGTTGAGGGAGAGTAGACAATATTGAAAGCGCAAACGAGTGTTTCGTTTCCAGAATTCATTAAACGTATTAATTTTTCCTATCTCAAAAACTACGCGCGCAAGCGTGCGTTGTTGCGTTCGTGTGTGTGCGTGTGTGAGTGTGTGAATGTATGTAAGTATATATGTATTTGTGTATATCTGTGCGTCCGTATGCCTGTGTGAATGTGTGTTCGTGTGTGAGCGTGGGATAGTGTATTTCACGCCAGTGGAGATAAAAGCATTACATTGATACATATCACAATAAACACGAGTAATTTTCTGTGAAGAAACTCTGCAATTGTGATTTTACGCCGAGCTTATAAACACCGGGCAATATAACTATACTTATGATATTCATAAAATCTTTATATAGTTTTGTCAAGAGAATCTTCTTCAGAGTGCGTGCTGACATATATATTGCATTATTTTAGTGTCACGTGCCATTATTAATTTCACAAGGGAAATTAAAGAATTAAATTCATAAACAGACAAGTATCTAGAAAAAGAAATATTAATAGAAACAAAATTCTTAGATATTAGATAGAGTAACTATCTAACAAATGAAATGGCACCAATGTGAAGTGAGCAACAGCCAGAATTTGGTGTTCTTGCATTTTTCTTTCCACTTGGAAAATAGACATGAAGCTTACACGGTTGCGGCGGCCATTGGTGGTGATGATGATGGATGGAGGTGTTAAGAATGATGATAATGATGATGATGATAAGATGATCATGATTATGATGGTACTGATGATGATCAAGTAGCAATTTTGCTGAAATATAATTTTGAGGTTTTAAATCACCACGACCAAATCAAACTGAGCAAGTAGAATTTTTAATGTGCATGTCGGGTTCATAGTTTCTCCCTCAAGAAGTATATATATATATATATATATATATATATATATATATATATATATATATATATATATATATATATCTGTGTACATTATTTACATTTGCCGGGCGTGTTAACGATTCTACCAGTTCGTCGCCTTCATATATATAGTTATATTGTCCGGAGTTTATAAGTTCACCGTAAAGACACAATAAAAGCGTATTTTTTTCTTTTTTTTATCTAAGAATCATTTATGTCTCCTCAAATATCTCCTGTTTGATTCTGTGCCACCTCTTGTCCTATTCCCCATTCTTTTAAATGTATCATATGCTCTCTCTCTCTCTCTCTCTCTCTCTCCGTCTCTCTCTCTCTCTCCCCGTCTCTCTCTCTCTCTCTCTCTCTCTCTCTCTCTCTTTTATCGATATCTTTTTCTATGTCTCCTTCTTTTATTCTCTCTTACAAATTTCGTTTTCCTCAGTGACTCCTAATTCATACAAACGCACCCCCCCTCTCTCTCTCTCTCTCTCTCTCCCCCTCTCTCTCTCCCCCTCTCTCTCTCTCCCTCTCTCTCTCCCTCCCTCTCTCTCTCTCTCTCTCTCTCTCTCTCTCTCTCTCTCTCTCTCTCGATATATTTTATGTTTTTTTCATTTATTCATCTCTTTTCCTTTCTCTCACTACTCTACTACATTTTTTTCAGTGACAGCAATTTCTCTTTCTCACTCTCTCTCCCTCTTTCACTCACTCACTCACTCACTCACTCTCTGTCTCCCTTCTCTCTCTTTCTCTCAACACATACTACTCCGTATAAAAAAATGCCAGACTCTTTGAACTTTTGGCATCAGGTTATTTTATTAAAAAATGTCACAAAAATACTATCTTTGTTTACTTTTCCATGTGTTTTGTCAATCGATTCCTTTATCTTCTCACATTTTTACTATTTCTCATTAACTTATAGCCACAGGTCAGAGGCAGACATTGATAATTTCATTCTATAACTTCAACATTTGCGTAGCTTCCTGAGTGTTCTTGAATGTGGAAAGTTTTTTCTTCCGTGGTATAACAGGACACGACACTTGATAAAAACTGATCTTTTAATGATTTCTTTCCATCAATAATGCCACAAAAAAGATGTACCCTACTTACAACATCCTCTGCTGCCAAATGCAAGTGCGCTCTGGAAACATCAGAAATAATTGAACTGTGACAACAGCGACTTCAGAATAATGCTGCCTGGAACGCAGCTTGCAGAAAAATAGAAATTGACAATGTAGGTGACACTTGTAAACAGAATACTCCCAGACAGGCTGTCCATAGACAACTGGAGGCATATGATAACCCAAGGCTCGCCTACAGCAGACTGCTGTCAGATTGCTTACATGGACACCATGAAACATGCCAGACTAAGCAAAATAGCTCAATGAAGATAAGCAGAGGCTAGATCCCAGCCATATAATACATAAATTATGGAATAGCAATGCTTTCACCCATCATCCCAGATAGGACGATGCTTCTAAAAACAAATGTTTCAATTGGTAACATGCCCAATAATTTTGACAAGTTATTGGCCAAGAAGTGGAAACAAAATGCAAATGCAAGCAATGTGTTGTTCTCATAATAAGTTAATCTATCAATTGTTCCTGATCCAGCAGAGCACCTATAACAGGTTTTTAATGATTCTACTGATGAATACTTGCGTCTTTTTGAAGACGATCAGAGAATATAAATTTGCTTTCCAAATGGTTTCCTTTCGAGTAAACATCATTCGAGAAAGGGAATTCGTATCGACTTTAAAAGTACAAGAACAAATACATCACAATTTGGTTCACTTCTGCCCTTTCTCTAATGAAAAGCCTCGGTTTCTGCGGCTATATTTTGTAACTTGAAGAGTCAGGCTCATTATAGAGAAATTTTGCCAGGCACAAATTTTTAACATGATTCTTAAACTTAAAAATGTGGTTTAAGCAAAGAATATATATGTCAGGAGTTACCCGTGTGGCTTGGAGACTGCACTTACTTTTGAGTTTCAAATTGTTATTGGCAATACAAGAGGTCATCGGGAGAACATGCAGGTCAGTTAGATGCAGCTGAATGCAATTTGGTTGTGTCATGAATGGAGAGCCACATTGCAAAAGCGATATTATTCTGAAGTATAAAGACTGCATTATCAAAACTATAAATGTGCCACATAGATTGTGATTATTAATGATTTCAAATTTTGGCACAAAGCCAGCAATTTCGGCCGAGGGGAAAAGTTGATTACATCGACCCCAGTGATCAACTGGTACTTATTTTATCCACCCCAAAAGGATGAAACGCAAAGTCGACCTCGGCCGAATTTGAACTCAGAACGTAAAGACGGACGAAATGCCGCTAAGCATTTTAATCGGCGTGTTAACGATTCTGCCAGTTCACAGCTTAGATACTGATAACTAATATCGATAGAATATTCTCTAACCTGTCGTCGATTAACGAAATCTTCTACAATGCAAGCCTTTACTACAATATACCACAAGAAGCAAGCAAACTCACAGATAAAATAGTATTCACTGCAAACCTTCTGACATCTACTATTAAAACGATATTCTGTAATGTCGTTTGGTTCAAACCTCTCTTGTTAAAGATCGTATTTGACATTTCTAAAACAGATGCTAGCCTCAATGTATAAATATTTCTCATTCCAGTCTTCGATACAGAAAGCTATTTAATAAAAATACTTAATCAGCAAATTATCAAATTGACTTAACTGTTTAATCTAACTCTACTGCTTACTACAAATGTTGCTTCGTGTGCTTCTCTAATCAGTCTATTTGATTAAGAAACGTTCTTATCAGAATGTCTGATTCCTGAAACAAAGTAGTGCTTCTAGAAACTTCTATTTTTCAGCTTCTTTTGGTTTTGACATACCGATAAGATTGCTAAGCTGACCACGTATATTAAAGATTTAAAACACATGCACAGATTTTCTCTTGTCCTCATAAAAAGCAAACCATATTTTGAAAGAAATGTAAATTCAAGACAGTTCTTGATTCTTTCAGATTATTTGGAGTCGGTGGCGATCGCCGCCAGGTGTTTGTGTCTATTCCCTCTTCAAATGAAAAGGTTTCAATAATTCACGAATTTATAATTTATATTTAGTAGCTAGTGTAACATTCATCATCGCTGTGTAAATTCATACGACTAGATTGTAGGCCAGAGAGAGAGCTAAAGATATCCATCCATCCATCTATCCATCCATCCATCCATCCATCCATCCATCCATACATACATACATACATGCATACATACATACATACATACACATATATAGTAAGAATAAGATTTCTGAAATGGCCAGCGTAATTCGAAGGATTGCTTTACTCCAATGGTAGAATACATGCCCTGTTTATGAGTAATGTTAGTTCAAGTCACTCGAGCAGTTTTAACTTCCTCCATTCAAAGGAATTTTTAAACTCAATATTTACACGCAATTATCCGTAGGTGATCTGCTATATATATATATATATATATATATATATATATATGTCTGTAAATAATATGTGACAATTATTCGGTAGCCATGATAAAACATGTGCGTGCGCGCATGTGTATGTATGGACTGGCGTGCTTACGCGAATACTATGAACATTTTTGCTCCCTTACCTTTATTCCCTCCCTTCACTTAGCGATCATTCTAATAGCTCTGTTGTCTTAATAACGATCAATCACACAGTAATTTTCCTTTTTTTAACGGTCATTTTCATAGCATGTTTTCGATGGCCAGATAACTGAAGAGATGGCGGCGTGTGTTTCCGCCCCGACATCCGAAACTCGGAGTTTATCATGGCTACCGAATAATTGTCACATGTTATTTACTATTTACAGATAAATTCCTCTATTTACATAATACCGAGGTATCTTTCTTTCTTTTGTTGTCTTACTCTTTCTATCAATATATATATATATATATATATATATATATATATATATATATACACACATAGATACGTATATAAGCAAATGATGCGCAAATGATAACGTATGATAATAAGACATTGGAAACCTAACTATCTATCTATCTATCTGTCTATCTATCTATCTATCTATCTATCTATCTATCTATCTATCTATCTATCTATCTATCTATATATATGTATGTATGTATGAATGAAAACTGTTTTGATCCATACATGTAACTCCAAATGAATTTGTTGAGTGCCTGTCTTTCGTTTGTCCACTCACTTGCATATACATATATATATATACATGCACGCACATAAATACACATAGTCCCATACACATAATGACAGAAAGGTATATTACATGCGTTTATCGGTTTTTATTAATCCACTCTATACTGCACATGTGTGTCTGTGTATTTGTGCTGCATCATTTTGCATTTACATTTGTGTGAAAAGAATATGAATACCAGCATTGCATATTTCTCAGCTTGTTTCTTTTGTTAAATGAAGTACATTGCATAGAATATAGCATAGAGTTCAAATATAATCTATACATTAAATATATATTATTCACTGGTAGCACTGACTTTTGATAACATATTATTAGAGATTGTTTACAACATCATTCAGGAAACTGCCAACAATATCTGTAGGCGGAGAGAGAGATTAGAGCATTACTTTCTTCTGTCTTTATACTTTTCCAGTAAAATCCAACGCAGTACAGACTAACATATCCTATCAGTTGCTATGCAAAAAGATGTAAATGATATTCAATATGATGAAAAGCCTCGATTTAAATTTACGCTTGCGGCATTTTAGCGTTGCATGCTAAGATTTTCACTTGCCTACGCATACATATGCACGAATGCATACACGTAGGCAGGCACACAGGCACACAAATATACACATAATTGTATGTAAGTCAGTCTGCATGTATATATACGTGTGTGAGTGCACACACGTGTGCGTGAGGATGTACACGTATATATATATATATATATATATTTTTTTTTTCTCCGTGTTTTTCTCCTTGTCTCCGTATTCTTTCTGTTGAAGAGCGTAGCTCGAAACGTCAAAGACTTTCCGTATTCCCGAGCGTCATACTAATATATCCTTTTGTTATTTACACCACCTGTCCTCGTCTGTTGTTATTATTTGTATATTCTCCCATATATATATATATATATATATATATATATATATATATATATATATATATATATATATATATATATATATACATATAAATATATATGATATATATATATACATAATATATATATATATATACACATATATATATGTACATATATATATGAATGTATATATATATATAAATGGTCGTGTGTGAGTGTGCGTGTGAGTGTGCGTGTGAGTGTGCGTGTGAGTGTGTGTGAATGTTTGTTGTAGATGGTCCGCGTATTTGTATCTGTAAATTTCTTGCCAGGATGCAAGCTTAAGGAGCGGAAGGCGAGCATTTCACTATGTATTCTTCCATTTCCCTGTGACCCATGTTGTTGAAGGAAAGCGTAATGCCGCAACTCGGCAACTCGGCAATTGCAGAAGGAAGAGGCCCGAAACACATGCCACAGGCTATCCAAGCAAAGGCTTTAACAACTCTCACAATCAACCGTCTTGGAATAACTACATTTATATCTATATCTTTTTACGAAATTGAAAGAGTTAAAATCTTATACATAACAAAACGGAAGATGTGTGTGCGTGCGTGTGTGTGTGTGTGTGTGTGTGTGTGTGTGTGTGTCTGTGTGTGCGTATGCGTGCGTATAGGCCTTTTTCTCGTTCCTCTTTAAAGTCAATATTTTTGATCCATTTCGTTCACGCGGAGTACACATCATTTATGTTCCAGAGATGGTCATAAACTCTTCACATTTTCCACATAATGTGTAATGCTGTTTCTAGGAGATGAAAACACCTTTTCTTAGGTAAATAACAAATACCAACGATCGTTGCTTCAAGGGACATTACTTTTGATGACGTACTTATGCTACTTTCACTTCGTCTTCTATTACAGTTTTTAAAATGTCCATCCACTGCAGACCTCCGATATCTGCACATTAGCACTTCCTTGAGGTAGCCATGCAACCTAAATCAACGTTTAATTATTTTTAAATGCCTTCAGAAATTAATCTATATTATGTATAGTCTCTGCTTTTCCTCATACAAAGTTGTGACAGTTATACAGTTTTTACAATACTCATTCACTGTAAACTGCCGATATTTGCACGTTAGCGCAGAGCTGTTCTTGCACCTACAAATGCAGCTGCCACCACTCTTAACTCCGAATTACTCAGTAAGTTATCTTCTCAAGAACGTTCTTACAGATCAGTTGACAGCGTTACCGACCTCGATCAGGTTACACACTTTCCAACAGAACTTCTCAAATCCCAACCTCCTCCAGGACTCCCTCTCCATGAACTTTTCTTAAAAATCGGTTGCCTTGTCATCCTCTTACACAATCTAAACGCACCCATACTATGCAATAGTACTCACCTTGTAGTCAAACAAATGATGGACTACCTCACTGAAGCCCAAATTATCACGGGACGGCAAAAACAATACTGTTTTTATTCCGAAAATTTCGCTAACCCCAATAAACTGCTCCTAACGTATGCGGAGACTTCAGTTCCCTCTCAAACTCAGCTTCGCCATGACAGTTAACAAAACACAAGTTCAGTCGCTGAAAGTTGTATGATTGGACCTTCGAACGTCATGCTTTTCACAAAATCAACAATGAAAACTTGAACAATATTATACAAAATATCAAACATGCCTCATGCTTAATTTTATGGAATATTAATGGTGCTGTGATTGAAAGGCCCAGATCAATGAAACAAAAATAGAGAAGACAAGTAGTCATTCGCCAAAGTTTATGTCAATAATTACTACTTGTCAATTATATAAGAAATCTTTATTAAAAAGATCTTGCACAGAAACAGCTTCATACCGATTTCAGTACATTGTAGTATTAGTTTATATAACTGAAAGACTCTAGTACCATACTACTGATAATATAAGAATTAAGAAGTTTTCTGTCCGACCATCCTATGTGAGAATATTCTTATTACACTATTTTTGTTGCAACCTGTTAAAAAGAATTCTCCTTTTACCGAAAGAAACCTCAACAAAAATGATAGTTTTGTCTTCATCAAGAACAATTCCAGGCCCACGGACAAACGAAGGAAATAATTCACATCCTTACTGAAAATCGGCCAGAAAATCTTTATGAATACCAACGGTGAATTTCTTAAGTTTCACACTAGAGCTCAATATCTCCATTTATGCACGTTACAAAAAGTCTAATATAATAACATAAAACTTACAAATATCCTACAACCCTTTATCAAAAGCCTACACAAAAGCATCTCTTTCAAATTCTTCAAACTATCACGCAACGAGGCCTGCTTCAATAGAAACGCTTACACAACGATGTCCTGACACAAAGCAGTTTCAAAGAACTGATCAAATACATCCCTAAGAATAAGAGCAGAAATGAAAATTATCTGGCATAAAATGCTATGCAAACTATAAGTGTTTGCAATAAGTGTGGTAACAGTCAAAAACATTCCAACACTATTCCATTTTCAACACCAATTTTATCAAACTCTTCTATTCCCCAGCTTCTAGTCTCACTCAGTCCATATCTTCTATCAACCACAAGCGATTTGACTGCAACTCTAGAAAGCCATTTAATTACTCACTCATTTTAAAAATCCTACGCAGAAGCATACGTCCCCATAATGCCTATTCAGTTTGCTTTCATAAATATCAGTGACCGATAAAAACTATTTAACAGTAATAAAGGTAAGCAGAGTAACAGCAGCATCCATTCTGCGAACAATAAAGAAGCAGGTTAAACAGATTAAACGAGAATATCCGTGTACGCATAAATACAAAACTACGCTCCTTAATCATATATGCAACACTAAAGCGATTATCTACGAAGTAGAAGTCACTCCCTCCAATCAAAATAAATCCATCTGAACGAAACCAAAAGAAGACTAAACGAATTAAATGTGAATATCTGTATACGCATAATTACAAAAATGTGCTCCTTAATTATATATGCAGTACTGAAGTGATTATCAACGAGGTAGAAGTCACTCCTTCAAATCAAAACAAATCCAACTAAACGAAACCAAAAGAAGACTGAACAAATTAAACTTGAATATCTCTGTACACATAACTGCAAAAATGTTCTCCTTAATCATATATGCAATACTGAAGCGATTATCTACGAGGCAGAAGTCACTCCCTCAAAGCAAAATAAACCTATGCATCGGTTAATATGTTACGGGTATATACGCATATATATATATATATATATATATATATATATATATATATATATATATATATATATATATATATATATATATATATATATATATATTATGTGTTACAAAGAGAAGCACAAAAACATATAAATTTATATATTACTTATAACATTGTATATATACAAGTATATATATATATATATATATATATATATATATATATATATATATATATATATATATATATATATATATATACAATATATATAGTTTTAGGGAAAATAACCAATTTTCAAGAACTCATCGATGAAAATCCACTATCACATGTAGAAAAATTAATAATTAAAAGCACAATAAATGAGTATAATATAAAGTAAAGTAAATATCATAAGATAAATATTATATTTATCTTATGATATTTACTTTACTTTATATTATACTCATTTATTGTGCTTTTAATTATTAATTTTTCTATATGTGATAGTGGATTTTCATCGATGAGTTCTTGAAAATTGGTTATTTTCCCTAAAACTATATATATTTTATATTTACTTTATCTATAAGGCTCAATTTAATTTTAATTTTTTATAAATTGATTTTAATTGAGTTTTTTACCTGTAATTTTGGATTTTGTCCCTAATAATATTATTATATATATATACATATATATGTATATATATATTATATATCTATGTATATATATATATTATATATATATATATATATTTCTACAAACATACACACACACACACACACACACACACACACGCACACACACACATATATATATATATATATATATACATATACATACATATATATATATACATACACATACATATATATATATACATATATATATATATATATATATATATATATATATATATATATATATATATATACATATACATACATATATATATATATACATACACATACATATATATACATATATATATATATGCATATACATACATACCTATATATATATATATATATATATATATATATAAATATATATATATATATATATATATATATATATATATATATATATATATATATAACAAATGATAGGAATATACGAGAAACTTTACTGGTCACAACGATCGTTTCGACGCGTCCTGCACCGACCCTTGCGAGTAGGATACTGTTCACCCCTCGGTTCAGACGCATCTCCTCTGGTGATGTCATAAGGAGTATCTCGTTAAATAAACTATGTTTCGTTCAGATTTTATACACCATGTTGTTACTTTAAGCCGTTAGACAGGAATGATGAGGGACGGATCCTGTTGCGTGTTTATAGAGAAAGAGAGTAATTAAGAAAAATAAGACGAAAACTAGAATTAAGAACATACTATAGGGTAAAACATTATTTGTGTTGGTACCCATATACATTTACTTCCGTACCCACGTAAGCTATTCTGTGTACACACACATCCTCCCATATACAGAGTTAAATAGATGTTATTAAACTCTTTGATCAATGTCCTGCTTTTCTCGTATCACGCTATGACACGAGAATGGTACTGGTGGTTCCAGCTGACTCGGTCAGAGACTTTTGTTGGTGGTAAATCTATATAAACATCTAATATAAAGAGTGCTGCATATAATATAATTTGATAAACTTATATGAGTATACTCACAAACATACACATGTATTGCATGTAAGTCTGTTAAATTATATACAACGCTAATCTTAATACACGTTCCCACATATGTGTGTGTATGTTTGTGTGAGCGAATAGATATGCATAAATGAATCCTGTTCTTCCCAACCTTTCATCTTTTATCATTTACCTCTACTGTCGCCTTAATTTTTACTTCTCCTCTGCTTGTCTTTCTGTTTTCATTTCTCTTTGTTTGCCCTTTTCTCTCTACCTAAGCGAGCGCATGTTTTCTTGCATGTCTCATTAGTTGCAGCCAGTCGTACAAACATACAAGATGCAGAACTCTGCGGTATTTTCATTTTTCCCTAACACCATTTTAAATATGCAGAAAGTCTAGTTCCTAATTGTTGGATATTCAACTCCTCACTGCAATTTCACTGTACTCTTTCTGTCACTTTCCCAGTTAATATACGCCTTGCCGGTACAGAGCACTACTAATGATGTTGGATTATGTTTTATATGCTGTGCATATATGTATGTATATTTGTGTGTTTGTACTTAAATATATATGTTTATACTTATATGTACATAAAATGTGTACATGCATATATATATATATATATATATATATATATATATATATATATATATATATATATATATATATATATAACGGTCACTGACCATGTAACATCTCTGCTCGTAAGTTACCTTATCATCTCGTTTTTGTCTTGCTATTACATGTTTTATTATGAACTCCCCGAAGAGAAATATATGAGGAACCCCAACAGCTCTTTCTTCTTTGTGAAAGGGCTCTGATTTATTTCGAAACATGTGTAGGAATTAAAGGAACTTTTATTGACATGCGTTTTGCTCCATTTATTATTATTATCCATATATATATATATATATATATATATATATATATATATACAAATGCGTAATAAATATTTATACGCTCACACACACACACACACACGTATATATATATATATATATATATATATATATATACATTAAATTATAGAAATTGATTTTCAAATATAAACATTAACACATTTTTTATTATTATTGTTTTTCCTTGTATTTGTTATTGAACAGCAAGCATTGATTTTCTTACTTGAATTTACATGTGATGCTCTAGCTGTATTGTCCACATGAGCTGAAAGCGATTTTTTTTTATCTCCAAAGACATCATTTGCTTTCACTCTTACCAGGTTTTAGAATAGTTTTTCTCGAGCAACGAATTGACATAATCATCTGACGCCCGATAAAATACCTCACGGTATTTCTTCTGACTCTCTGAAACCCCAGTTTGAATCTGAAATCAGCTTTGCCTTACATCCTTTCGGAGTAATGAAAAAATTACCATTATAAGGAAATAGATTGTTTGAAATCTAAGAACGTTTTTCCGGTCGCTTTGTGGTATTCTCCGGCTCATTGCATTCTTAGTTCAAATCCCGCTCAATCTACATGGATAGACTTAATCTGTTTTCCGTTTTGATTTCCTTGGATTTCCTAGAGCGGAGTTCAATTTGTGCCATTCCTTTCCCTCGCACCAGTCTCAAAGGCATTGTAAAGGGTCAAGGGTACTGCCCTTCCCTCCTGCCTAAGAGATGAAACGTGCAAACTGAAACGTAAGAAGGTAGATCAATTGATTGATGCAGGGGGTAGGGACACAAATTGAACAACTTTTCTGAAAATTATACTGATCTTTTTAAATAAAATTTACAGCGATGGCTCCAATGAATTAAGGCAATAATAATGCAGATTTCGACCAAAAAATTACACAACTTATTTTATGTCAATAATCTTTAAATCGCATTACGTATGTAATCTTTGAATTAGTTTTGTTTGAAATAAACCTTACATTGTTTTCTTTTAAATATAGATATTAAAGTGCATGCACTTTTTGACTATGATATCTGCAGAAAAAGTAGAATATTTAATTTTAGAAATTATCGACTCTTTTATCAGTTATTTTAGTTCAAAATACATAAGCGAAAAATATTTTATTGGTAAATCACACGGGATTACAAAAAGAATTCTGCATTGTATATTTGGAAAGAATTCGGTATTGTGTGTTCTATTCAGAATATAATCAGAACCGGTTGGCAATGTAATGAAAGACTGTTTGAAAGGATTTTTTTATTCCATGCTGCATAACGAAGATGTAATTTTATTTGAAGTAGAAATTTATTACATTCACAGATACCGCTTTATTCCAGTCCAATTCTACATCCATAACGCATCATTGTGCACATGGCTTGCATACATGTACTTGTTTTGAAGCAACCAGGGAGCCTCCATGGGCTGGCTCATTTGATTGCTTAGAAAGAGTACTCATGTTTTCCTCAAATTTCCTCGTATCATCTTAAAATAGTACACGTTAATTAATGTGGACCTAGAGTACCTTCATATAGGAAACAAGACGAGTGAAGACTGTAATTCCTTTGATCTAAGATCTCCTTAATTAGGAATGACTTAGACTTCAAAAATATCTACAACAACAACGTATTCGAGTCATTATTTTCCTTACCATTGTTGTTGTTGCTGTTTAGGTTTATGCTAGACTTGCCCAATTAGGTTTTTGATCAAAGGCATTCAGGCAATGCTATATGATCTTTTTCTGAGGCACATTGCATACATGTCCTCATTATCTGGTGTGTCTTTAATTTCTAAGATTGTAAAGTGTGACAAGATTCGGGTGAATTTTACCCTGCTATATCTATGAGGTCGATAAGGAACCATTACATGATTGCACGAATTGCTAGAGATAGCAACAAAATCTCCCACAAATGACACTTGACCTTAAATAAACAAGAATATATTAGACAAGATAGTCTCTGTATACATAAACAAGGCTGAAAAACGTTGATTATAGGTTCGTTAATCTGGAGTTTAAACAATAATAATAGCAACAACTGCCAAGGATGTTGGTTCGACTCTAATATTGAGTTTTACAAGTATTAGTTACAGGCCTAAATCCTTTCATCATCTTCCATAGAAGAGCATTCATTCCCATAATGAATAGTGAAACGTAACTCCTCGTCAGCTTCATAGGGATGCCGCTACTTATAGCTGCGAAATATATCAATGTGTAACAAACGTATTTATTGACCAACAGACTCATCCGACTTCTGTGTCACGATTTATTTTCAGTTTTCTACGACATAACTGATTCTCACTGTCAGGCGAACGGCCAGAGCTCGAAACACCAGTTTTTCATTACTAACAGCAAAATAACTTATCACAGTTATCTAGAAAATATACTATATAAAGTTGTTATCTCGCACATCTTTTTAATTGTGTACGATTCTCCAGTATTGTGGATTATTTCGTATTTCCCTCATTAGGATCTGAGTGACCAGACAGAACAAGACGTTGTTTTCTCTGTCGTGTAACTCTACCAGATCTGAACATTTAGGAGATTCAGGATATATTCATTCATTCAAATTAGAAACTGTTCTGCTGCTCTGCCTGCCCTTAGTGTGTTTCTGTATGCCCTTTGCTTTCCGATCAGATGACAGAAGCCTGTTAGTGATGTAACTATTAGTTTCGATCACCTTGAAATATTAATATTAAATTTAATGATATATATATATATATATATATATATATATATATATATATATATATATATATATATATATATATATACCGAGGATAACTTTGATCAAAACTACTCTAGCCATAAGCAATGCGTTTCCTTTTATTCTGACATATTCTGTTTAGAATTACGTTATCCAATGTATCAGTAAATTTGGAATAAAAAAAGACTGTGAGGATTGGTTTGAAGAAAATTCCACTGTTATAGCAAGCAGGTCGATCGACCACCAGGAGACATCTTCATTAAATCGACTCTCTCGTTTGTTAAATTTTACAGTGGATTTGTATATACTTCCTCGTTGTTTTTGTCTTTCAGTTCGTTGTTCGGTTCGCTATCGACAGAGCCATCTGCACTTTCCAATTTTATTATAGTTGAAGAATAAAAACGGTTTTAATTTGATGGATGATAAGAATCACAATAAAAATAGAAACAATCAAAGAATCGTCTTTGATATGCAAATATGACTGTCACCAAAAAGTCTTAATAGCTCACAAGACATTAACATTTTTATTGGGTAATGTCTAGAACTGACACACACACACGCACACACAGACACACACAAACGTGTACATATATCACATATATGTATATAACTACACGCGCAAATACACACATTCATATACACACACATACACGCGTGTATGTAGCTGTCTTTTTGTGTATAAATATACATATTTATAGATATAAAGATTTGTGTAAGTTGGGCTGGTGTCAGCTATTTAATGCAATATCATTGGAATACATATATACACTTGACCCCGTCAGTTCTTTGAATACTGATGTCTTTTTATGCATGCTGACATTCATGCCCCCCTATTTTATCATCACCATCACTTGAACTAATGTCTTGTTTATCCTGTAGGCTTATTCTACCGCCATTTCACTTCGATTTACTGAATTGTTTTCTCTCTGACGAAATCACCAATATTTTGATAATTAGAATCTTCGCATCTTCTTCACAACTATCCATCAACATAAGCTTTGCTGATAAACGCTTTTTTTTTACAGTTTAGTCACCATGTATGAAACATGAAATATTTGTCTAAAAAAATATTTGCTGTAAATATAAATTTTTTGTCACATATACAAATAAATGACCTTTTAACTTCATAGTTCCTGCGACGTTCAAATAGACAGTGATAGAGTGATAATTCTTTTCTAAAACCGAATGGTTTACATGGACGGGCCACTCAGTTGACTCCGGGTTTGGAAATTCCACACATCACTTATATTTTCAACCGCTTAAGTAGTAGATTGGAAGTTTAAAATTAAGTTGTAGATTCTAAGTTTGAGACTGATAACGAATTATTGCTTGTATTCAGCGCATATTAAGGCGGTAAGCTGACAGGATCATTAGCCCACCGAGAAGCAGGTTTTGGAACATTTTGTCCATCCACTCGTTCTGAGTTCAACTTCCGCCGAGGTCGACTTTGTCTTTCATCCTTTCGCGATCGATTAATTAAGTACCAGTTGAGTACTGGGATGTATGTAATCGACTTAACCCTTGCCCCAAAGTTGCTAGCTTTGTTCCAAAATTTGAAATCACTATTTAGTGCACATTTGGTTTAATGAGGCTACTCAAAGGATGTGTGAGTGGGTTGTATATAAAGTTACATACAAGTTGTTTGTCATTTCTCTCTCATTGGCTAGTGATTATTACTTCGACTTTGGTGCTTTAGCTTCCTCTGGGATTTTGGGGCCAAAAACTAGTCCATTTTTTTTTTTACACGTGAGGGTTATTCTGTTTAATGATCTTCTGGCCTCCCAGTTAATGCATTCATACATATATATATCTGCATCACTATCCGACATGTCTGCAAATTCGTGCCATGCTATTTTAATCAAAAGTACATTTAAAATGCTTTGGTATTTAATTTATTTAAATGAGTTTATACAAGTTTATATATTAATAATAATTTACTTGTAGGTTTTCGTCTTCGTCTTATGTATCAGCGTTTATTGTTTCTGATTTGGTCAGTTTTTTTTTTCTTGAGCCTGTCATAGCTTTTTTCTTCGGCTTTCTTAGTATCAAATTAACATTACTTGATTTATTAGCATTAATTAATTATTTATGAGTTGATTTGAAGATTTATACATCCGTGATTTGTAGTCTGTGATTTGTATATTCACAGTGTTAGAGTATAATATTTAATGTTGTTTGAGACAATTGAAGATAATAACATTGCCCGAAGACGGTGTTGTTATCTATGGTGGTATCCGACGAGGGAACTTCTCCATATGTATTAAATATGGTTTCGCTGACACTAATCATTGTTACTATCCTGCCTTTTACTTGTTTTAGCTACTGGGCCGCGGTAATGCTGAGGTACTGCATAGATATTGAGTTTATCTATATATATAAAAGAGAGATTCTGTTCGTTTGTTTGTCTACCAAAATGAAAGCGAATGGTTCAAGGGAGCTTTTATGTATATCTATCTATCTATCTATTATATATATATATATATATATATATATATATATATATATATATATATATATATATATATATATATATATATATATAGCAGAGACATTGTCCCTTTGTGTGTTTGTTCGTTTGTCTGTCCCAGATTATGCAGTGGTACAACACTAATTGTGCACAAATCTATGAGGAACTGCATTGAGGCGGATATTCTCACTGGTTGTAGTAAAGGTGACACTGCCTTCGTTCCTCGCATACCAGTTATACCATCTAATATCCCATTGCAATTTTAGTCGTTACAGTTTCCTATCCCACTTTCTTTTGTCATGAGCATTAATAAAACTCAGCGCTAAACACTAAAAGTTGCTGGATTGCAACTTGAAAAACAAACAGAAGTTCGCATATGAAATTAATCTTTTTTCTACTTCAGTTATTACATGTTTTTCTCGTATGTAATTCACACATACAGGACAAGTGAAACTAAATCTGTAGTCGTCGTCTCACCCTGGTTTACATTCTAAACTGAATCTTTCAATTTTCCTCGGGCATACGGCCTATTCAAATGTCAAAAGAAACCATGACAAATGGGTCTTCTACTTCATCTGTGGCCATCTCAGTGCCATCGCACAGTCGCATGAATTCCGTGAAGTTATTCTTCCGTGAAACTATTCTTCCGTGAAACTATTCTTCTATTCTTATAGCTTCACTTACGTTCAAACTGAATCTTTCGCCCCTCCTTTGGCATACCGCCTATTCAAACTTCTAAAGGAACAGTGACAAATGGGTGTTTCACTTGACTTGCAGTCTTTTCAGTCCCATCGCAGTCAACTGGATTCCGGAAAGCTATTCTTCCATATGATATACTCATTTTCCTAGCTTCTGGACCCGAGAAACAGTAAAAGTAATTACCCGATCAACGACGGTATTACCGCTAGATTTATATATACAGGACAGTACATGTTGCTGTCATTTGGTTACTCAAGAGAGTATGGTAGACGAGTTGAATATAATGTTTTTTTTATAGAAACATCTTGTTTTGTAAATAGATATAGAGTAACGAGTTCAGAAAGCCTTCAAAAGACTGATATCACACACATACACACACACACACACACACACACACACACACACACACACACACACACACACACACACACACACACACACACACACACACTACGCTTCTACAAACTTGTGCCCTTGTGTTAGAATAAATATTATAATTCCTCTGAATTGCAAATGGGGAATAAGATTGCAATCATAAAAGCTATTACATTAAAAAAAAATTCAAATGATGAAATATCTTTGCCAGTTATCTTCGTCATCGTTTGCACCCTTTAATTTATTGGGTTTAACTATGGATAACGTTTCACAGAATCGATTGTTTGGGAAGAAATTCTACACAACCGCCTTCCTTATATTTCAACTTTGCTAGTACAAAAAAATAAAAAGTTTAATACCAATATGAAGAATGTATTGAAGTGAAAAATAAAAAAAGATATATAAATAAAAGAAGAAAGAAGCAAATATACTAGAATTAGTTAAACTTAATGCCCGTTGATCCCTTGATGAAAAGAACTCCAATCAATCATATCTTTTACTTAAGGCAGTAAAAATAGTCATAGAATATTAATATGAATATCAGGCATGATATTATTTTCTTTCCCTCTAAGCAGAAAGAAAGGCCATATATTTTAGAAAATAACGATTGGATGTTCATGCTATTCATGACTATTCAAGAATATTAAAAAGACAACTGAAACGAATCTACAATACTGTTAATCTCTAAGTCAAGAATTTGTCTCGAGTAATGCGTGATCGCTTCTTTATGTTATTCATCGCATATGTTCACATGGTGATAAAATGATATCTAATAGAAAGAGATATAATGCTGCAAGAATTAAAGTGACCTACATAATGAAAACCATAGTCTAAGGAGGCCGTACTTGCCTAGCAAGAGATGCGACTGTCCCCATCCATGTATTCCAGGATTCAGCCAACATCATGCCTCCCACAATCTTCGTCCTCGCCCATTCATTTATGTGGCGTAACCACAACTTCTTTTATCGGTAGTTGTCTATTATGCATATATTGGAAAGAGTGTCATGGCATTGTGTTATATTACATATCTTTTAAATTTCTGAATCGCAGTCTTTCCAACGATTTCCTTCTTAAGACATTATACTTATGTCCTCTGAATGAAATGATAAGGTACATTTTATAAATATGTCTCTACCACTTCATTTCACATCTCATCGGATTTTTCACAATTTCAGCACCTATCGTTCTTTCTTCGCATCTTTAATTACCCTTAAAATTACTGTTGCTCTAAAACTCGACTTTTGTTGTTATTGAAAACTTTCCTTTTCCTAAACAGGGTCTAATTTTGCTAAAGCCTCGGTAGCCACTGCATTCCCGTGTTTTTATTTCTTTCTTTACTTGATCTCAAAGATCATAGATCTGCTCGACCAAGGATGATCTACAACAACAACAACAACAACAACAACAACAACAACAAGCGCATCAGTAGCAGTAGCAAAAGCAACAACAGCATCTCCCAAAAGGATAGATCGAAACTATGACCTCAGTAGGGATCTGAGATTCTCGCATAGAAAGGAGAAACTATGCCTTGGAAAGCAACACTTCAAAGACTCTATTGTTTCTACAGAGGGTTTTATATTTTTATTAATTCTATTAAATTGAAAATTAAAAAAAAAATGCTACCATCTAGGCATCTTGTCCGGCGAATCAACAAACAAACAGATGACAGTTCGATCTGCGAGAAAAGTAAACAAATCTCACGTCCATTTAGAAAATAACCAAAGGACATATGGAATAATGTAGGCCTCCTCTCTTTCTGTATAGGGAAAATACGGGATAGTTACGACTAAAATGTATTTGATCATTGGTGCGCTCGTTTAGAGTTGATATACAAAGAGAACAACAAACACATCTTATCCGTCTAGCGAGTGAAGGTGTCCTTATGTTGTCACTGGACATGATAGAAATAGCAGCTACTCCCTACAGTTTTGAGAAACAAAAGGGTATAATTAGATAATGTAATCTTGATATAATAACTATGCTCATCGAAGCCCTTTGATCAGAGCCGATTTCACTAAACATCATCATCGTCAACGACAACGACAACAATAACATTAACAACAACAACATAAACAACGGAATTGACATGGTTCAACAAATTTGCATCTATATAATCAATCGATTTATTAGAAAGGGGAATCGAATCTTTCTGAAATCACTTCCTACCGTCATGGGAAAGGAGAGGACACATCAAATATTGTTACCCTGCATGCTACGTACGAAAGTAGATGCAACCTGTAACGTCTTTGAAACATCTCCACAGCCGCCACTAGGGAAATCCTCCTTCCCTTATCATAAGTCAAAAAAGACCCTGAAAAAGGCCACGGGTAGTCATTCTTCCTCTGATTAATTCCTTTAAATGACCTAAATATCCCTAAAATGACGGACCTGTCAAAGTGGGAATGATTTGTTCGAAATGAGGTTAAAGAACAACAATAACAACAAAAACAAAAACATTAACAAAAACAACAACAGTTACAACAGCAGCAGAGCAGTAATAACAACAACAATATACACAGCTTATTTGTCTGTCTATTGTAATTAGAAAAATATCTTGATAAACAGTTGATTCTTAATATTTGCATTGTTATGACTTCTGTTTAATCAACTGTTGCAGAAATATTGAATTTAATTAATTTTTCAAATATTTCTTACGATTTGATTAATTCTGAAAACGAAACAAAACAAAAATCAAATGAGCAAAAAAAAAAAGAAAAAACAAACAAAACAAATGAAATGAAACATAGAAAGAAAACTAAGAAGCCTAAATGTTTTGTCTATCCAGGAAATATTTGAAACATTATGAATCGTCAGAATATATCGAAATAAAATCTTGCTATTATGTAATAAACAAATCGGGAACATCCATTAAATTCCAATAGCTTAGAGATTAACAAGTTGGCAAATCTTTGATACTTCAACTATCACAATTAGCCGCATTAATCCTATAATGATGAAAGAATTTGTTTGTATAACTCATTTCCGAATTCCTCAGAGTATCATAGGCACTGTTCTAAACTAGTCAGTTTAGGAGAGCCTATCCTTGGCACGATTGTTGTTGTTATTTAGTCTCAGATAAGCTCTCATCAAACAGAACTTTGATCAACGGCTTCCTGTCCTCGACTATCTTGACCTTTTGTATAACTGGGAGACTACGCTGTCAAATATGTTCTGCCATTTCTGAGACAATAAGGTATAGATTAATGGAATTCGGTTGCTATTTTTTGAAAGTTTATAGCAATTAAAGCAAACATGTAAAGGTTCCCTTCTTAGTTGAATGTTCACATAGATGTTCTCTCATTGGATCGACCACCTTGTAAAGGTTATCTCATTGGCTCAGCAACCATGTAGAGGCTTCGTCGGTTCTGTCTTTCATTCAGCAATGCAGTCATCTAAGGATGCTTAAAATGTATATGTTGACACTGCTTACAACCAACACTTGTTTCTGTCCTCCTCTACTTATATACAGCTAGATGGAGAGGGGTCTCTTTCAGATCTGTTGCCTCGTGTGGCATTATATACATTGAGGAGATTCGAGCTAATCTGGTAAAACCTGGAATTCGAGGAAACTGGTAGTAGTGAACTGCATAGGGAGAAATAAATCGATATGGAAATTTTTTGAAGAATTCATTAAGTTGATTTACGAAGGGGATATTAGCTTTTCTTCAAAAAGAGAATAATTAGATGTGTCATTGTCTTGGTCGCAAAAAGTGCGAATAAATAAAAAAAAAAAAGAAGAAAAAAAGAACAGTTGTTCGATGGCATATTAGCTTCTGTATCCATGATCTCATATGTAATCAGTGATATTGACATGGGTTTTCCAATTCTCTACTGCACAAGGGAAACCTTTTTTCAATCGGCTGTTTTTCACTCAAAATAACGGACTGAAAGTTTCTTCGCTTTTCCGTCAAGAATTAGAAACAGTTTCCTGTAAATATATTGAGTGTTTAGTGGGACCATGTCCATTTAAGTTTTATAACTTTCTTTGTTTTTCTCTTATATTGATATCAGTCAGTGAATTGCGACCATGTTGGGGCATCGCTTTCATGAACTTCAGTCGTTCATATCAGCCAATACTAAATACTTGTTTAAGGTTAACCTTGGTCGAGAAACACTTGATCAAAGACATTCCAAACGTAACCACCCCGTCTTTTACTTAAATGCGTTGAATAGAGGACCAAATTATCCAACGCATCATTTTTGAAGATGGTATACTGCGATTAAGTACAGTTTGGTTGCATTTGCTAGAAGCTTCATTGGCTACATCGATCATCCCGGTCTGGTAACTTTTGTCAAAATCCCTCATCGAATAGCTAAGTTATATTGTTATATATACGGAAGCAAACAGACACAAGTTTCTTTAGCAATGTACATGCACAGCACCACTCAATATCTTCCCCACATCACCAAATTCCAGCTGAGCAACCTAAGTTCCACGCAGTGAAATACCACCTACTATCATATGGCAGCAAAGCAAAGTGATGGATCATACAGCTATACTTGCTATATGTATGTTTTAGAAAACATATATTCAACTAGAAAAACAAAAAATATCGTTGTAACAAATTTACATAGATGTCTAAAATATACAGAGATGTCGAATATGTGAAACAACTCACTCGAGGATTGGAAAATAGAAAATGGGGTTTTCATGGTAAAAATGTCTAGTATTGACATCCAATCGGAATATATTTTTGGCGGGAGTTGCAACAGCTAATTAAATCGGCTTCTTCACTAAACTGGTGTTTATTTTGTTGATCTAGGAAGGATGAAATACAAAGTTTACTCCGATCTGATTCGAAATCAGAACGTAAAATGTTGTGAATACATTTTGAGACGTATTTTCTAATCGTTTTCTCAGAAAAAAAGGGAGTGATCGTGGTCCTTTACATGGTCTCAAAGATTGACAAAAGTGGCAGACGAAGCTAATCTTGAACTGGAGACATATCCCGAATGTTTGTGGCAGAGTGGACTCTGCTAATGTCACCCAAGATGTGTGTTGTTGGTTCTAAATTGGGCCTTGACGAAATTTGAACTCAGATTACAGAGTTGGAACAAATACCACAAGGTATTCAGTCCCGCTACTTCACTGCCTTGAATTAGTACGTGTTTTTAGATCGATACTGAAAGGCTGAAGGGCAAATTCGACCTTGGCAGGATTTGAAACAATGCTCAATAAATCGGAACGAATACCTCAAGGCATTCAGTTCGACATTCTTACATCTCGGCTCAACCATCACATTGGTTCTTCTATGTTGATCCTGAGAGAATTCGAAGTAGATATGACCTCGACGGGATTTGAACTCAGGGTATTGAGAATGGCAAAAACACCCGAGGTATTCTTATTTCTTTATACTGCCTACAAGGGGCTACACACAGAGGGGACAAACAAGGACAGACACACGGATTATGTCGATTATATCGACGCCAGTGCGTAACTGGTACTTATTTAATCGACCCTGAAAGGATGAAAGGCAAAGTCGACCTCGGCGGAATTTGAACTCAGAACGTAGCGGCAGACGAAATACCATTAAGCATTTCGCCCGGCGTGTTAACGATTCTGCCAGCTCGTCGCCTTGTCTGCCAGCTCGTCGCCGAGGTATTCTATTTAATGCAATGTAAATTCTACTAGTAATCCGCCTAAATCTGTTGCTTCATCATTTCTACCACGTGCATCTTTTTTTAAATGATACACAACATAAAGAAAACTTCACAAAAATAAAGCGCAAGACAAATGTAACTTACCAATTCATTTACCATATAGAGAAGTACATCGACATCAACTTCAACTAATTCTGATGGACGAGATAATTCAGAATAGTCTCGACCTGGAATGTTCTGTCGAATTGATCGTTCTCTCTCAGATGGACTTAAATTGAATGCAGAAACTGAAACGAAATAAAATTAGAGGAATTAGATGAAGTCGGTGATATTGATCAAACAATACGTGCGTCAAATATTCTATATATATATATAAAATTGAGAATGTATGTCTGTGTGTGTGTGTGTCTGTGTGAATCCCTAAAACTCCAGAACTACGCAATGGATTTCATTCAAATTTTACACATGCTTTACTTAGGGTCTCGGTTGTGTTTTAGTAAAAAAAAATTTAACTTCTTGCATACTTCCGGCCCACAGCAACGTCATATCTCCTCCACTATTTAAGTATTACGTGTCAAAAGTGAAACAAAAACACTCATGTCATTCGAACCGGAATCTCAAAAACATTGTTCCCTTACATCTCATTCTCATTTAAGTACCACGACAGGCAAATAAAAATTACTTGTACATTTATATATACGAAAGTGTGCTGAAAAGTTCTTGCTCTTAAAGGTACTGCGGAAGGCTTGGTTGAAGGTCCAGCCGTCAGAGTTCATTTGTGGGATTAGAACAACTGAAAGACCACTGCAATAAGTGCAATGTGTGTGTGTGTGTGTGTGTGTGTGTGTGTGTGTGTGTGTGTGCATGTGTGTGCGTGCGTGCGTATAAATAATTAAGATTCAGTTGAATTAGGTACTTAAGTTGAGCTCAGCTCGAAGTTAGGTGAATATAAAGCAAATAAGTAACAAAGATGTCCGGGTATTAGTGTATTTCAACCGGCTCTATTTAATCGATCTATGCAAGCACTACACCGATTTGAAACAAACCGCTCTCCTCGGAAGCATAAGACCATATAGAATTTCAATATACAGGATACCCTATTATAATTTTTAGCAAGTTTTTCATCAGAACTAGAGAATAAAAGAATTACAATGCTTACTGCTATTATTGTAGCAGAATGAACTTAGGGAGAAAATACTTAAATCCTACTACAATTTAGAGTGGCAGAAGAAAATAACAATGGGGGATCAAAAAGGGTAGTGGTGAGCACCATTGTTATTTTCTTCTGCCACTCTAAATTATAGTAGGCTTTAAGTATTTTCTCCCTAAGTCTATTCTGCTACAATAATAGCAGTAAGAATTGTAATTATTTTATTCGCTAGTTCTGAAAAAAAAATTTGCTAAAAAATTACAATAGGCTATCCGGCATGTTGAAAACCTACATGGTCTTATGCTTCCGAGGAGAACGGTTTCTTTCAAATTGGTGTGATGCTTGTATTGAACGATTAAATGGTGCTGCTTGAATGGGCCATAATGCACTAATACCTGGACTTACTTTTGATATATATATATATATTATTATTCAAAAAATTCCAACTTTTTCTAATTTCCCCGTTTTATTTACAATCTTGTAATAATATAATAATACAATAATATTATATAATATAATATAATGAAATGTTAGAATATTAAATGTCCATTCTGATCGAACTAGTTAGTACTTTGATGCATTAATCTAAGCAATCTTCAGGTTGATACAGCAGCAGTGGTGACAGTTATGTTTTACAATTTACAACTGCAGTGAGATGGCCAAAATGTGTGCCTTAAACACATTTGTATAGACTCCAGAGTGTTAAGTTTTGCAAACTGTATTCTGACCAATCAGTGTGTAGGAAATGTGATGTACCCTATATGCACACACATATATATTATTTATATATTATGTTTTCATTCGGTTTCCCTAGATGTCTCTACTATCCTGTTTTTGTTCCTAACTTTGACCCTTCATAAATCCCAAATTTTATTTTGGTATTTATGGGAACAACTATCTTCGAAGACTCATATTGTCACTGATTGCTCGAAATGGTGAGTAGATAGACAGCCAACAACTGATGAAGGGTTGTTCTTCGTATTACTTGTCCTTTCTTTCTCTCGTTATTTGCGTACTTAACTCATTTGTTTTCGAATTTCATGTTGTTTACTGTTGGTGACGTCCTATACCCAAATATGCATATAAATATATTATTTATATATATATATATATATATATATACATACATATACACGCATGTATGCATGCATGTATGTATGTATGTATGTATGTATGTATGTATGTATGTATGTATGTATACGTGCATGCGCGCTCGCGTGTGTGAGTGTCTACGTATGAAAAATAATACCAAATGTTGAAAATCCTCGAAATTTTTGACAAATACTAAAAATAATATCTGTCAAGTTTTACTCAAAATAAAACTTGGAATATAACAAGTTTCATGATTCAACATAAGAGTTAAATATTTTTGTGATAATAATATACGAAAACAAAAATGCAAAGATATATTTTCACATCACAAAAGAACTCACATAACAGTTGTACTAAAAACGTATTAGAGCATGTTTTCACCAAGTTAGTTTACATAGTCACCACAAAGAGAAAAAACCCCAACAAAATAAAATATAAAATAAAATAAAAGAGAGAAAAAACTCACATATCGATAAAAACCACACGTCGTATAAAGATATTTTATTAAATATTTGTTACTTGTAGATCAAAGTGATTATGCAGCAGAAGAAAACAATCATATTATACTTTAAAAAAAAAATCATATTTTACTGACCGGAGCCTGTTTTGTCTGTTGCTCAGCTTCCCAAGTCAATAGTGCGTTTTTCAAAGCATTTTACGTTCATGTATTTGTGAAGTCTCGTGTGTTTTAATTTTATATCATGTCATTTCTTCCATTTACATGAGAAGGGACGAAGCTATTGTTCTGTGCGTCTTATGTCGCTTATATTTGTTTAGTAAGGGTATATAAAGGTTGATATATTCAGGAAGTGATATGTTAACTTTAACAGAATAAAAACAAAGAGTTCTTTTCAGAGAAGAGAACAAGTTCTTATAGAATACCATAAAGAAACACAAAGTAACAGATTTCTGTTATTATAAAAAAAAATGCTTTCTCTTTCTTCCAAGAAAGTGTCTACGGAGTTATTTTTGACGTTGGTACTGATACTATTATTCTAATCGATATCGATGTTGACGTAGTTGCTCCTTCTTTTACATGTTCAAATCCAGTGAAATAATGCAGCACACCTACCTTATAAATGTGTTTCAATCGATCTACATATACAGAAATGAGTGCATATATATATATATATATATATATATATATATATATATATATATATATATATATATATATATATATACATATATATATATCAGGTCATCCCATAAGTTCTGTCCGAATTTTTAATAAAGGAAACAAGTGATCAAATGTTATATTTAATTGGAATTTAATCATCAATTTACTTTCCCTGATTACCTATTACTTCATCCATCTATTTACAAGCTTTTTAATCCCATCAATGTAAAACTATTTTGGTTTCAAACCGAAAACTCTGGAATGTCAGTTTCGACCTCGTCCTGGCACATGTCCCCCCAATGATTCTGTAAACTACGAAACAAATGGTAGTCTGAAGGAGCAAGGTTGGGAGAATAAGGTGGATGAGGAATTTTTTCCTAACCAAGCTCTGTGATCTTCTGTGATATGATCTTTGCAGTGTGGGGTCGCACATTGTCCTGATGAAACATCACTCCTTTTCAATTCACTAAAGCGGGTCTTTTTTTCTTCAAAGCTTGGTTCAAACGCTCTAATTGCTGAGAGTAGACTTAAGCATTGATTGTTGCATTAGGTGGAATCAATTCAAAGTGAATTACTCCTTTGCAATCCCACCAGATAGAGAGAAGAACCTTTTCCCCATGAAAGTCCCTTCTCGGTTGTGGTTGAGCTTTTTCCTTTTTATCAAGCCATTGTTTACGACGTTTAACATTTCGATAACAGATCCATTTTCTGTCACCAGTTACAAGTCTATCTAAAATGGGTGAACAACTAATGAAACTGGTGGAAGCAATCAACGAAAAAGCGGCCAGAATTGGCAAATCGTAAAGGAATCGTGTTCCACCAAGACAACACTAGACAACACACGTCTTTACTAACTCGTGAAAGATTATTGGAGCTTGGTTGGGAAGTGATGTCACAGGCACCATACAGCCGTGACCATGCACTATCAGATTACCATTGATTTCCAAGTTTACATACCGATATAAACCAGCAGAAAACCGCCGCGGGAAGGTGGTACTTTTGTTGGTAATAATATTAATAGAAATAATTCGTGTATCTTTAATCAAGTTGATTTGCTGTGTCTCTGCATTCATATAGGCCTCGACGAGTGTCTGAATGTATATAAATGTTTTGTTTGTATTTATTGTAGTTATCAAATTTCTTGCCGATGGACAGAGAGCCGGTTTATTGCTCAATGAATGTAGACAGCAAATGGGTTGCCATGTACGCATGTATGCATGAATTTATGAACGGTTTTAAGTATGCGTGCATGTATGAAAACATGTATGAATGCGTGCATGTAGATCTTTGTGTCTGAATCTGTGAATTTTTACTTACATATATGTACATATACACATATTTGTATATACTTGTATATGTATGTATATACATATGTTTGTACATCTATACGTGTGACTGAGTTCATAAAATAGACTTAACTTTTGGAATATATGTAAGTATGCCTGAATATATATATGTGTATATGAATGTACGCAGGTGCGTAGGTGGATCTACGTGTAAACATGGGTATAAACAAACGCGAAATATTGTTAACGTTGCATTCACAAAATAACTACAGGGATAATACATTTACGCATAGTTTTCCTATACATACAGTACACACACACACACACACACACACACACACACACGCATACATGTGTGTATACATGTATATGTACACACGCACTAACAGAGGTATACCAAGCAATTCATGCAATGCACGTATATCTATGCATATGTGCGTATACCTGCAGAAAGAATGTCTGCACGAAGGATGATATGCTCACACCCACACATACACACAAGCACACGCACACACACATTCACGCACACACACATGCATGCGTGCATGCATACACAGACCAATAGTTACCGAAAAATAGAATTGATTTGATTAATCTATTTCGTCTGAAATAAATCAAATTTATTGTAGCAAGCCATATAATTTAATTTATTATCATCCACATCACTGTTGTGTTCGTTATCATCACCATCATCGTCGTCGTCGTCGTCGTCGTCATCATTATCATCATCATCATCGCCATCGCCCTCCTCCTCCTCCTCCTCCTCCTCCTCCTCCTCCTCCTCCTCCTCCTCCTCCTCATCATCATCATCATCATCGCCATCGTCATCATCATTGTCATCATCATCATCATCATCATCATCATCATCATCATCATCATCATCATCATCATCATCGTCATCATCATCATCATCATCATCATCATCATCACCGTCTTCATCATCATTATTTCCGTCAACATCGTCGGCTTCGCCGTCGTCCTCATCACCATTCCCATCAACTTTATCAGCAGCACCAACATTATTGCCCTCATTATCGTCGCCATCATCATCACAAGCATTATCACCACCACTACCATCATCATCATCATCATCATAGTCATCACTAACAGTAACCACATCCCCATCATCCTCTAGGAGTCATCTTCATTATCATTCCTTTCATCGTCATCATCGTCGTTATCATCATCATCACTATCAGTAGCATCAACATCATATCCCTCCATCTTTATCATCACCACCGTCATCATCATCATCATCATCATCATCATCATCATCATCATCATCATCGTAGTCATCATCATCATCATCATCTATCATCATCATCATCTATCATCGTCATCATCATCATCATCATCGTCGTCATCATCATCATCATCATCGTAGTCATCATCATCATCATCATCTATCATCATCGTCATCATCATCATCAGCGTCATCATCACCATCATCATCATCATCATCATCGTCATCATCTATCATCATCATCATCATCATCATCATCATCAGCGTCACCATCGTCATCGTCATCATCATCATCGTAATCATCATCATCATCTATCATCATCATCATCATCATCATCATCATCATCATCATCATCATCAGCGTCGTCATCGCCATCGTCATCATCATCATCATCATCATAATCGTAATCATCATCATCATCATTATCATCATCTATCATCATCATCATCATCATCAACAGTAGCACCAGCATCAACAACGTCCTCATCAATCTCATAAATGCCACCTTCATCATTATCGTAGTCATCATCATCATCGTAGTCATCATCATCATCATCTATCATCATCATCATCATCATCATCATCATCATCATCATCAACGTAGTCATCATCATCAACGTAGTCATCATCATCATCATCATCATCATCATCATCATCATCATCATCGTAGTCATCATCATCATCATCATCATCATCATGGTCATCACCATCATCATCATCATCATCATCATCATCATCATCATCGTCATCATCATCATCATCATCATCAACAGTAGCACCAGCATCAACAAGGTCCTCATCAATCTCTTGTCATCGTCATCATTATCGTCATCGCCGCTATCGTCATTGTCATCTTCATCATTATCCTTATTGTTGCCGCTGTCAAAAATCGCAATGGCCGCCATCATAAACCTCTGCCGTCCACCACATATCAGCTTAATCATCAATAATTCCGTTACTATCAACAGGAATATTCTCCCCACCATCATCTACACCACCACCACCACCACCAACCACAACAACCTCAACAACATTTCAACGACAGCAGCAGCAACAGCAACGCGCCACAGTAACCACCAGCATCATCAACGAAATAACCAGGAACATTTCCGCTTTCTCCCCCATCGGTTGTGTGACCTACATAATTTCTATTGCCACTACCTCCGCCTCCTCCTACTTCTCCTTATCATCGTTGTGGTGGTGGTGATCATCTTCATCATCATCCTCATCATCATCATGATCATCATCATTGTTCGTATCTTCACCATCGTTATAGTTATTGGGTGACCAGCACGAATATCATTCGCATCAGTGTTTCTGGCCTTCTTCATCATCATCATCATCGTTATCATTATCATCACCATCATCAAAACCGTCACCACCACCTCCATCATTACTATCACCATCCTTCCCCCCCAGCCCCCTCCCCTCCCCTCCCCTCCCCTCCCCTCCCCTCCCCTCCCCACTCTCTCCCGTCTCCCGTTCCGCTCCTCTCCTCCTCTCCCCGCTCTCCTCACCCTCTCCCCGCTCTCCTCACCCTCTCCCCGCTCCCCTTCCCCTCTTCCCATCTTCCTCATCATCACCATCATCTTCATTACCATCTTCTTCTTCTTCTTCTTCTTCTTCTTCTTCTTCTTCTTCTTCTTCTTCTTCTTCTTCTTCTTCTTCTACTTCTACCACCACCACCACCACCACCATCGCCACCACCACCACCACTACTACTACTACTACTACTACTACTACTACTACTACTACTACTACTACTACTACCACCACTCGTTACTCTTCCATTTCATCATCTTTTGTCTCCTTTGTCTCCTTCATCGTCGTCATCTCCCTCCTCCCCATTATCTCCAACGCCCTCCATTACACACCGCGCGGGCACGAATGTTCTGACGGCCTACAGGATCACGTTTGTCTTTCCTAATTAATCATTTTGTGCCGAGGTGGTACTAATAATCGAGACGGTGATACTTTTTATTTATTTACGTATTTATTATCTGTTCGTTTAATTTATCTGTCTAATTATTTATATGTTGATTTATTCATTTTCTTAATTATATTAATTTCAATGTTATCACATGTAAATTCCTTTCTGAAATTATCACTTAATTTAGCTGCTCCTTTAAGACGGTGAGCTGGCAGAAACGTTAACACGCCGGACGAAATACTTCGCAGTATTTCGTCTGCCGTTACGTTCTGAGTTTAAATTCCGCCGAGGTCGACTTTGCCTTTCATCGTTTTGGGGTCGATGAAGTAAGTAGCAGTTGCGCACTGGGGCCGATGTAATCGACTTAATCCCTTTGTCTGTCCTTGTTTGTCCCCTCTATGTTTAGCCCCTTGTGGGCAATAAGGAAATGAGAAACGTAAGCACGCCGGGTGAAATGCTTTGCGGTATTTCGTCTGTCTTTACGTTCTGAGTTTAAATTCCGCGAAGGTCGACTTTGCCTTTCATCCTTTCGGGGTCGAGAAATTAAGTACCAGTTGCATACCAGAATCGATCTAATCGACTAGCCCCGTCCCTAAGAGTTTCAGGCCTGCTGCCTAGAGTACAAAGTGTTTCGTTTTTCTCAACGTTCTGAGTTCAAATTCCGCCGAGGTCAACTTTGCCTTTCATCCTTTCAGGGTCGATAAATTAAGTACAAGTTGCGTACTGGAGTCGATTTCCTCGACTGGCCTCCTTTTCACAAGGGTCGATGCAATCGAGTTACCCATTCGCCCTGATCTTCCTGACGTTGTACTAAAATTTGAAAATTGTTTTTGTCGTTCGTTTTAGGGCGCGAGCATTTTTTTTAAACCGGGGAATGTTTTGTATATCATTCTATCGTGTAACTTTTGCTTATGTCTAAAAAATAGCAAAAGTTTCCAATCTTGCTGTTATTTTGCCTTTATAAAGCCGAAATGACACATTGGGTGTCTAAAATGAGGCGATGGGCCGGGCTGGTCATCTTTGATTACAACTTTTAATTTGATCAGAGTCAACTTCGGAAAAATGTTTGAAGACAACTGTTGTTGTAGTTGCTGTTGCTGGTGGTGGTGGCTCTGGTGTTGCTGCTGCTGCTGGTCGTGGTGATCGGAGTGGTCGGGGTTGTCGAACAGACCAACGAACACAGTATTGTGGCAATGAAAGATGCGTCATTATAAATACACGAAAATTGTTTTCAAGAATATTCTGTTGCTTCTGAATTAATGTTTTACCTTAAAAGATTTTCTTCCTATAGTATGAATTCACTTCAGAGACATATTATTGACAAAACAGGAAACTTCCATTTTTTAAAATTTATCTAAAAATCCTATTTCATTCGGACACGAATTTTGCATATCTTAGAACAGTGGTTTCAACAGGTTTTGTGATATTGTCTCTCTATCTCCCAAAGCTTGAGGTAAGTAACACCCTAATTGCAAGAATACTGAAGTAAGAAATTCTGTCAGTCAGGGTTCACCATATGTCTGGAGCTGCATGTGCCGGCCTGGGCAAAATATTTTCTGTGAGACTAGCAGTTACCAAGACATCCATCGCATCATTGTTGACCAAAGGAAAAATATCTTTTTTTAAAGGCTTATACAGTTTAGGAGCTGTGTTGTCGCAGACAGCACACTCAGAACACAAATTGTTGATACAGAATATTCTGCAAGGAATATCGTCCGCTGTCAATTCTCCACCTGGGACTGCTACTGTTTTACACGGCAAAGCCTAATACTAGTCTCACCTAATTAAGCAAAACTTTAAGTCTCATTAATACTAGTTACATTTATCTTGCATTTAAAACCTCACTTCAAACTTAACTACAGTCTAAGACAGCTGTAACAATTAAGTGTGTTGCGGCACTTCATTTGGGAACTTTTACCATCGAAGCTTTATAGTGATGATTAAATCAAAAGCAAAAAATTAAAATTTCCATGTAGATGTACTCATTAAATGGCCAGTTTTTTGTTTTGTTGTCTTTTTTTAAATGAGTACAGACAACAGTACCCATGATCTTTGCAGGCCCTCCTACGCCTGTGAGACGGATACCACTAACATTTCTCTTGAACGTTTCTAAGTCAATAGCCGAGGGAAAATAATGAGCCGGGAAGGGATTCCAGATTGCCGTCGTTCTAGGAGAAAAGAACTAACCATAGTAATCAGTGTGGGACCTAAGAAGGTATCAAACACAGCGAGGGTGGTAAACAGAATGAAAGACCAGTAGGTAGAGAAAGCCTTGGTAATGGCGGTACAGCTCCGAGAAGTAGAGGTTATATTATAGTATAGTAGAAACAGAAAAAGAGAGAGGAAACTGAGTGTCACTGCCCAGAGTTTGAATAGTGGGAGTGACGTTGCAATGCCAATCTTACTATCTTGTTAGGCTTTTATTGTTTTATTCCGACTAGGCTAAGTTAGTGGTCCTTTTATCTTGTCATATTGAATAGACGAAATACCACTATCATTAGATGACATTATCAACAATATTTTCACCTGGTAATTAGTCGTTTTATCTAACTATACATACATATGTGTGTATGTGTGTGTCTATGCACATGTACATGCATGTGTATACCTGTGTGCGTGTAATATATATATATATATGCATACACACTCGCGAACTTGCACGCGCGCACACATGATTACACATACGCGCATACACATACGTGTGTTTATGTGTGTGTGTTTATGTGTGTGTGTTTATATATGCAATCTTTATACTTTAATCGTAAAGTTGGTACCAAGAAAAACAGTTCCTTTACTTAAACCGCAAAACAGAGGTATCGCCCCGTTAATGACTAGTGCTACATTTGACATCTACTTCTAGCTTACTGGGGTTGTCCCTCCAGCGTCCTTAATTATAGTTATATTTCTATAATTATATACTTTTATATATATATATATATATATATATATATATATATATATATATATATATAAGCAATGTTAATTCTCTAAATGAAGTATTAACAGTAACTGCACGATAAAGTGTAGTATATTGCCACTTAAGTGTGGCTGACCCCTAGGGGTGGATGTTACTGTTGCTTTTAGCCCCAGGAGGACATCTCCTCCAGCTGGCTTATCGACACACGACTGTGTCCTGTTTGCCAAGGGAAGTTATCCCTCTCACCTCGATCAGCAGCACGAACGTATCCGGATTTCAGGGTTATTTCCCTTCGTCGGCGTTCGACAGCTGATGACCTTGGTGAGAGAGACAAAAACCTGGCAAACCTTATATCTTCTTTTCCAGTGAAATTCTTCACTGATATTGAAAAGGTGAAAACAAGCAATGTTAATTCTCTAAATGAAGTATTAACAGTAACTGCACGATAAAGTGTAGTATATTGCCACTTAAGTGTGGCTGACCCCTAGGGGTGGATGTTACTGTTGCTTTTAGCCCCAGGAGGACATCTCCTCCAGCTGGCTTATCGACACACGACTGTGTCCTGTTTGCCAAGGGAAGTTATCCCTCTCACCTCGATCAGCAGCACGAACGTATCCGGATTTCAGGGTTATTTCCCTTCGTCGGCGTTCGACAGCTGATGACCTTGGTGAGAGAGACAAAAACCTGGCAAGCCAGCTGGAGGAGATGTCCTCCTGGGGCTAAAAGCAACAGTAACATCCACCCCTAGGGGTCAGCCACACTTAAGTGGCAATATACTACACTTTATCGTGCAGTTACTGTTAATACTTCATTTAGAGAATTAACATTGCTTGTTTTCACCTTTTCAATATCAGTGAAGAATTTCACTGGAAAAGAAGATATAAGGTTTGCCAGGTTTTTGTCTCTCTCACCAAGGTCATCAGCTGTCGAACGCCGACGAAGGGAAATAACCCTGAAATCCGGATACGTTCGTGCTGCTGATCGAGGTGAGAGGGATAACTTCCCTTGGCAAACAGGACACAGTCGTGTGTC
>NC_142937.1:3941807-3969307 GCF_046866305.1 Octopus bimaculoides | reverse complement strand
GTCCATAACGTTTGTTTCAGAAAGAATTATTTCTGTGGTAGGAATATATTCTGGTTTATTGAATGACTTTATAATAATTTATTTGGGAAAGTCACAAGTGATTTCTGTATTTGAGAGCTCATAATAATTAGGTACAAAGTAATATTTGAAGAAAAAAAAATAGAGGAAATTAAAAGGAAATGCCGTGTTATAACGGATTTTCACGATAGTTCTATTAAGATACCTTTATGATTTTTTTAAAGTGCCTACGTTCGTTTACGAGGTTATAAACAATGAATTCTCTATGGCTATTAAATATTTTGTTTCTGTTGTTTCGGGGTACATAACATTTCTAGAGTTACACATGATACATAAAAAGATTTGATTGCATTTATGTCGGTGCTCAATCTAAGAAAAGTTATTCAACAAGAGATATAACACTTTTCAAATATTACATATGTGCGGCTAATTTGTTTTCATTCTTCTTACATCTAAAGTTCTAAGCGTGAAATTATGATGATAATGTATTTTCTTAAATCTATGATACATACATACATACATACATACATACACACACACATACATACATACATACATGCATACATACATATGTGAATGTGTGTGTGTGTGTGTGTGTGTGTTTCTGTGTGTGCATGTATGGGGTGGAATGTCGCAGGTTTGTGTGGAGGTGTATATATGTAAGTGCGTGTGTACGTGCATATATATGTACTTGTGTTTGCGTGCTTCAGTGAGTATCTATACGTACATACATATATATATATGTATTTATACACATATATATCTTATATACAAATGTATGTATGTATGTATGTATGTATGTATGTATATATATATATATATATATATATATATATATATATGAATGTATGTACGTAGTCATGAATGTGACGTGAGTGTGTATAGAGACACCCACTGAGTCACGCATACACATGTACATCGTTGCATGTACACACACATATACATACTTACATACATATATCCCCCACACACCCATTCCACTGCCATACACACACACACACACACACACACACACACACACACACACATATATATGTAAAATATACTTATATGTGCATACACATATATATATATATATATATATATGTATGTGTGTATATATATATATGTATATATATATATAATGATAATAATAATAAAATTATAATATATGTATTATATATATATATAAAATATATATATATATATATATATATATATATATATAATACATATATATGTGCATGTATATACATAAAATACATAGATATATGCGCGTGCACCTGCACACACACACACAAACACACACACACACACAAACACACACACACAAACACACACACACACAAACACACACACACACAAACACACACACATACATAAATCTCCGGAATTTCTAATGTGTTTGCTTAAAAAACTCCTTTGAGACATAACTGCATAAAATATATAACGGCATATAGCTATGTATAATTAGATGAAATGTATTCGAATTATTTCAAAATATATTCTATTTTCGTTTTTTATTTCCTTTAGAAGCATATGTTTAGTGTTTGTTTTCGATTACATAAAAGACAAACGTACAATACAAACTCTTAGACAATACACTCGTTTTAACTCTTGCGCTTTCAATTCTTTTACAAACTGCCTGTTGTTAATGTCTTAGTGAATGTGGTTAACTGTAATTGTAATATTCACTTCACAATCAAATATTTAATTGAACATAGAACTTTCATATATTAAATACGTCACTTGTTTTAGTCATTGAACTCCGGCCGTTTTGCGGCAACCCATTGAAATATTTTAGTCCAACAGATGGACTCTAGTACATAATTTTAAGTCTAGTAGTTGATGCATCAGTTTCGTTTGCTTCACCGCTATGTCACGAGGACATAAACAAATCAACACCGGGTGTCAAGCGGAGTGGCGTTTGCCCAGGCGCAAAAATGCACACATCCTTGTATATGTTTGTGTGCGTTTTTATGTGCTGTACACACACACACACACCCACACCCACACACACACACACACATATATGAATGATGAGCTTCCACACAATTTCCGCCTACCAAAGTTACTCACGAGGCATTGGTTGGCCCTGGCCTGTAGTAGAAGACATTTGCTCAAGGTGCATCGCAGTGGGGCTGAATCCGAAACCACACAGTTGCAAAACAGGTTTCTTAACCACGCAGCCAAACCTGTGCCTATGCCGAGTGAGTAGAGTGAATATGTTTCATAGCAAATTTCGTCATCCGAACCTCAGCATATACAGGGTGCATCAGTTTTTTTGAGGACACCTCATTCAGGAGCTCAAACTTCCTTCTGAATTATTTATTTCATCTTACATTTTAGATAAATAATGTCAGACATCAGGCGGATTCAACAAATGAAAAGCACACTGTAATTGTTTTCCTAAACGCGTTGCACAGTGACACTGATATAGCACGCTTCTTCAAAGCTGCCCGATCTTTGTTGTCAAAGTTCGAAACGAGTTGGAAGCTGTCGGCGGCGGCGATACAGCAGCAGCAGCTAAATGCAAATGCTCAGGGACCTAATACCATCAGAACACATAAGTGTGTACAAAAAGCTAACAAAATAATCGATAAAAAGCCCGGTAAGTCAATCAGAGACATTACAATGTACCTCATGGTTTCAGAATGCACAATCAGAAAAGTTGTGCATGAAGACATCCGGTGCAAATCGTATGTGATACGACGGGATGTGACAAGAGAGAAGCGTTCGATGTGTGCAATGCGTTTGCGAAACAAGTCAAATCACCATGTGGCTGGAATGCCATGGTCTTGCTCCTATGAGAAAAAAGTTCGATCTAGAGCAAAAGATAAACCGAAAGAAGGATAGATGGTTACACAGAAACGCGAATGAGGTTCCTTCGGTCATGGATACAAAGTTCCCAGCAACTGAGAGTCTTCAGTAATGAGGGAGGTGTCGTGCCTCAGCATTTATTTTCACAGGGCCCAAGAGTCAATGGCACTGTCTACACAGAGGTGTTGAAGAAAGTTGTGAGGCTCTGGATCGTCAGAGTATACAACGGGAGATTATACATCTTCCAATCAGACACTACCGCTTCATAATGCTCGGACAACCCAAGCGTAATGCATGCAAATCTCCATGATCATGTCCTCTTCGACGTATGAACTCACCTAACTTCAATCCACTCGACTAATACGCATGGGGTCCAACGAAAGAGAGGTCAGTCAACCATACAATCTCTCAAGTCCACCATATGTCCAAAATTGATACAGTTCGTCCGATTCAGGCATATCGATGCTTTCAACGCCGTATTGAAACAACCAATGATGTTAACGGTGGATTCATTGAGTACGTCTGATAAAAAGGTTCTCAATAATATTTGTACTAATTCATTTTCAAATACAGCGTTTCTCCATTGTGGTGTGCGTCTTTTTCTAAATTCATACAAATGATCACTAAAACATTGACGCACCCGACTCGATAGCGTGTCTGTATTGAGCAATTAAATCTCGTAACTATCCTTATTTCCACAAGACTCACTAACTTTTCATATCTTAACTTAGCAGGACTTTGGTATTCTAGAAACATTAAAACGTGGGGCAAAAGATCATGTGGTATTAAGTTACGTATCATAATACATTCAGTTTACCTCTCACTTATTTCTTTTTCATCCATGCAAGTAGGACTCAGCTACTAATACTCCTTCATTAGAATCTGAATTTCTGTGTTTATATTATATATTTCAATACGGCTTTACTACATGTTGAAGTTACAGTCTCTATTCATGTAGTCATCATAGATGTTTCAAGGAATAAGTCGCCCTTTCTTATAGATTTGTTGATGGTTATTTAGAGTACATAAGGTTGCACTAGGCTATTTCAAGGTTAGTAGTTTTGATTATAGATATGGAACAAAACTGCTAACGAGGAGCTATTCGTTAAACTTTACGACCATGTGACTAAAATTAAAACGTCTTTGTTGTTGGTTCAGAACCGAAAGTTTCTGCTTAAGTAACGCACACACACACACACACACACACACACACACACACACACACACACACACACACACACACACACACACACACACAAGAAAAAATGAATGAACTGCATAATATTAAAAGTCTTTTAGCATTCGCTGAAAAGAAATACACTCAATGGCAGAACATTTCTTGCGTGTACAACTGAACTCAGTAGCACAAGCAATCGAAACATTCGTTCTTTTTGTTGGTCTGTCGTTTCTTAGTTTCTTACATCAGTGAAACTTTTCATACCTCCGTCCATATTGGATTTTCTTTGTTATTTTATTAGTTAGTGAGATGAAGAGAAAATATAACCCCAATGGACTATGCTTTCCTTTCCCAAACTGGCGCGATTAAAACATATGGTTATCGGATTGAATAGAGATAAAAATATACTTGGGAGACTTGAGGGGAGGGATAATTGTAGAATTTTTGAGATTATGGTGTTTATTGCGGATATGAACGTTTGGATACAGTGTAGGCCTTAAAAGAAGAATAAGCCGAATGAGGAGGTGGTGGAGCTGAGAGATGGGAGTATACAATGCGCTAGTTGAGAGAAGCAGGAACATTTGCAGTAGTTATAGACGAGGAGTAGCGAGCTGGCAGAATCGTAAGCACACCGAGCAAAATGCTTAGAGGCATATCGTCCGTCTTTATGTTCTGTGTTCAAATTACCCCGGGGTCGACTTTGCCTTTCATCCTTTCGGGGTCGATAAATTAAGTACAATGTTGTACACTGAGGTCGATGTGATCGACTTTTCCCCTCTCCCAAATTTCAAACCTTGTGCCTATAACAGAAAGTATTATTTCAGATGCGGATTAGAGTGTGTGTGTTTGTTTTTGTGTGTGTATGTGTGTGTGTGCGTGCGTGCGTGCGTGTGTGTGTGTGTGTGTGTGTGTGTGTGTGGTCGTGTTTAAGGTCAGTAACACAGCCCATAGGTAAGTGTAGTACTTTAATGTGTACCCCTGTAGTATTGAAACCCGAGAACAGAAAAGGCTAGAATAATCTTTCGGATACAGTTTTGCAATATTCTATATTTGAGGTCACCATGAAAGATTATAAAATAATACACGGTGTGTTAAATAAGAAAACAAGGTTTTGATGGATCTAGTTTTACGGAATCCCAAACTAGTGGTTACTGAGAAAGAAAAAATTGAAGTATTTGGTCGTGACCTCACTCAGTGTGTGAAACGGAAGAGACATCATACAAGAACCAGTCTCTTTATTAGATTAGTAGTAGAATGTATTGAATTGTCAATCTAGCCACCACTCTACCTCTTATATAACTTCCAAAATAGTGATTTGAAACTATGGTCCTGTTGATACGAGATAATTGAAAGGATTTTAAGGTTTCAGCTATCAAGAGCTTGTAACACAAGCCGTCCTTCATATAATGAACAATCATATTCATGCAGGCCCTTCGGGAACGGTGAGGTCGATAGTTGCAGGGAAAAAGTAGGGACAGTAAGGGAATTCAAGAGGGCTGATATTCTGTGTGGTAAGGACAAGGTAGAATGGTTAATGTAAGAGCTGAGGGTAATGAGCATAATATGGTCGACAATAGGAGTTGAGGCGAATGAAATGGAAGTTCCGGGATAGAGATGGTATGTGACCAGCCAGTTCCGAGGAGTAGATTATACTGTTGTAGCGGTAGAAAAAGCAGAGTGAGAAAACTGTGCGCTGAAGTGTATTGGTGAACGACTTCATTCCAATCAATCACGTGTGTAAAGAATATGTATAAATAAGAAAAGATATCACTGGAACAGGAGACAATGTTCTTAGAAGTGATACTAATCGTCCACGTACTGAAGCAGCAGCATGCAAGACACAACAGAACTCGGTTGCAAACAACAATTTGTTCAGTGTCGATAAGAGAAAACCTCATTAGTTAATACAGTAACAAAGCGATTTGACAGCAAATTTACAATTCAAGAAATGAGAGATGCACGAAATCCATAGGCGAACATTTATATAGAATTTTTCTTTCCTATACAGTTGAACGTTAGCGCAGGAATTTTTATAGGAATATGCCACTAGGTGTTAAATAGGAAGGTAAGTTTTCAGTAGATCTCACTCTGAGTAACTCGAACGGGTGGTTAATGCGAAAGAAAAGCTGGAAGTACTTGACCGCAATCACAGTCACCTTAATGGATGGAAGAAAACGAAAATGTTTTCACATTTCTTACTGTGGTAGTAGAGTTTATTTCGTCGTCAATGTAGCCACTCCAGCACTTATAAAACTTTATGAATATTGATTTGAAACAATTATATAGTATTCAGGTCGATAAAATAAATCATATATTGGGGTCTTTTCTATTGATTATACACTACCTCTATACCAATATAGGAAATCAGAATACAAGTTAAAAAGTTAAAGCTTAACAAGATTAAACTGAAAACTTTTTTGACCATAGCCACGCTATTCTCTCATTTATCATTGTATGGTAAAACGAACGAGAACGAAGTAAATCTAAATGTCAGACAACGAATGATCTTTTGCGTGGTCGTTGCAGCAACTAGAAATAGCTGCCAGATTTTCCACAGTTCCTACTCTACCCCTGCAGTGACGGCGAATATAGACTAGATGTAGTTCTAGAGGTACTTACGAGATAGTAGCTAAATAACAACACCAACAGCCCAAGCATAATTTCCTGTCTGCAAACGTATGACAGCACGTTATACAATAGCGAGATTGATGCTAATTAGATGTCAAATTGCTAGACTCCTACTCTTTTACACAGATACATGATCACAAAAATACAATAGTAAAACATATCGAATATGTTTAACAATTCTTTTATTATTTCCAATTATTGGATTGTAGACAATCTAAGGCACCGACAGTATTTTTCACAATCTTTTTCTATCAAATTTCTCCCCACTAAAATGTTTTCAGAAATTTTAAACTTAAGAAAGAAATTATATTTAAAAAGAAGTATGACACCTTTTAAAGTTTTATGACACCTTTTAAAGTTTTATTTCTTATTATTATGTCGAACTATTAAAGCGACAAACTGGAAGAACCATTACCGTATCATACAAATGCTCACTGGTGTTTCGTCCGTCTTCACGTCCTGAGTTCATGTGTCGTCGAAGTCGACTTTGCCTTTCATTATTTTCGGGGAGTCGATAAAATAGGTTGAGCGCTGGGTTCGATCTAATTGACTTACTCCCTTCCTCCCAAATTGCAGGCCTTGTACCAAAATTTGAGATCGTTATTATGCCGAGCTACAAGGTCAGTAAGCTAGTAGAGTTGTTAGGGTATCGAAAAAAATCTCCTTGCAGCATTTGTTCCACCTCTTTGCATTCGGAGTCCAAATGCTGCCGAGGATGACTTTGTCTTTCATTATTTTGGGATCGTTAAAATGAAGTACTCAACCAGTACTGGGGTCTATAGTACTGACTTACTCCCTTCCCACAAAATTGTTTACCTTGTATCTAAATTAGAAACCGTTATTACTCTAAGCAATAGTTAAAATTATCTCTCAGGGTTTAATTGATGTTTTAACGTATTTGTTTAATTTAATTTGGTTGTAATAAAGTATATAAAGGAATATTAGTGAATTCGAAACAAAATGTATTTAATCAACGCGTGGAAATAACGCCAATATTCGTGAAAAACGCCAATATCCGTGAAAAATAACGCTAGTATTTGTGAAAAATGCTTCAGAGAAATATTATACTGATATAAGTTTGCCATCATCGTTACAGTCGTCTTCATAATCGTTGTCTGCAGTAGGAGTAAGACTTACCATTACCCTCAACACAAGGACTGTCGCTAGCATAATCTTCATTTGATTATATCATCGTAATTATAAATCACACAACACATCTTAGAATTGAATAAGCTTGATCACGTCTTTTGCAATTTTAAGGCTGTAATGCAATCAAGAGATATATTATGCTGCATTATTAACATATATAATAAAGTATAATCAGATACGATTATTTTAACATCATAATGAATATTTGTTATCCGGTGTTCTATTTACTTGGTCATCCTTGATCTCATTTGTCATTTTGTATGATCGAAATTATTTGTAGTCTTGCTTCATTTCTTTGACATCAAAGAATCACGGTTCTAAGTATGAAAGGCTAATGATAAAACAGTTTGTGAAGCCCGTATTATTTATGGATGGAAATATTAAAGATGCTTTCATGCATTTCTTTCAAAGAATTAATTTAAGATCTATGAATTTATCGTTTAACAATTTCCTGTTTTCTTTTTGGGGAAAGCAACAGTAATGTTACTTTGTGATTTGATAGTTGTTATAATAAATAAAACGAGAGTAATGTAGTACTGATGAAACTATATATTGAATACCCGACGAAATGATTTACAACAATTTTTTTCTTATGCGTCTTGATGTTTTGATTTTAGTCGGCTTTGTCTGTAGTTTTTCAGTATTGATAAAATGATTTACCAGTCAAGTACTGAAGTTGATTTAATCAACCATGTCCATTTCCACTAAACGTATGGTCTTGTGCCTTTGTTAGAAATCAGTAATTGTATAACTTGTTGGTTCCATTGAATTTAACATTTTGTTATGTTTTAGTGCACTCAAATGATAACGTCATCGTCAACGTATGTTAGACTATTACGAGAATAGTCAATGTTTCGTATTTCACTATCAGAGTTCTTAATAATTTACATATAATAGACGAACTAATGCTACGATTTGCCTAGGTGTAATGGTTATGAACTGTTAAATGAAACATTTTCAGTATTTAGCATCATTTTATGAGCTTGACGTCTGTAGTGAACATTTTTAAGGCAAAATAAATCTGCTTAGTAAACTGTAGATATATAGCTCGATGTTGTAAGTAAGGAAGCAGTAGTACTTATTGCAAACAGTTTTGACGAATATGTTGAGCTCGCATATTCTGCGTGGTTTCGCTCAGACGTTCTCTACTGCATACATTTACCCAAGACACATTGTACAACGATAGAGCTTTTTCTGGTGATCCTAAAATTCTATGGATTATGAGGAACTAAACAAAGAATTATAAGAATAATGGCGATTTAAACAGTGGACGTGAAATTGCAGAATCAGTGAAGCTGTGGACAGAATTCTCACGATTATTAGTTACGGGTTTTTACATTTTGATTTAAATTCATTGGAGGTCAGTTTTGCTTTCATCTCTCCAGGATCGATAAAAATAGTCAATCTGTCAAGTAATGGGTCTGATTTAATATACATGTGGAGGCATTCTATATGTAAATAGAATTATAATAGAAGAAACCTACTGATATTCCTAATATTAATTTCAAACTTTGACACAAGGCCAGCAATTTCGGGGCAGAGGGTATATCGATTACACTGACCACAGTACTCAACTGGTACTTAATTTATTGACCGCTCTAAAGGACGAAAGGCAAAGTTGACCTCGGTGGCATTTAAAGTCAGAACATACAGACGGATGAAATGCCGCTAAGCATCTTGCCTAGCGTCCTAACGATTCTGCCTGCTCGGAGACTTAATTGATATTCCTAATATTGCAAGAATTAACCACAGTAAATATTGACTTCAGATTTTGGTACAAGGCCAGCAATTTCGGGGGAAAAGGTTAAGTCGATTACATCGACCCCAATGTTCAACTGGTACTTAATTTATCGACTCCAAAATGATAAAAACGTAGAGTTGACCTCAGCGGCTAACGATTCAGCCAGCTCACCGTCTTAACTGGTTTTTCCTAATATTGCGAGAATTAACCATACTCTTTTACTCTTTTACTTGTTTCAGTCATTTGACTGTGGCCATGCTGGAGCACCGCCTTTAGTCGAGCGTATCGACCCCAGGACTTATTCTTTGTAAGCCTAGTACTTATTCTATCGGTCTCTCTTGCCGAACCGATAAGTTACGGGGAAATATTGATAGTGAATATTGATTTTTTTTTGTGTGTACGAGACAATCATGAAGCCTATGATAAAATAAACGTCCATTTGCTTGCGAAAGAGATGCGACTGTAGTGCAATAACTGCAACAGAACATTGAAATCGTGTTGAAATTCCATTTTCGAAAGGATTTGGTCTTTTACTGCACAGTTATTTCTGCGTTCATTTAAAAAAATTATTACCCGAACAAAGATTTACTTTTTCTTAACCCCATAACGATACTTCATGTTTATACATGACGATGTTGCACTCTAACTACGAAGCTTCATATTCCCTTGCGTTCTAAAAAGTGTTATTGGTGTATAAGAGACAATTCAAACTGAATGAAAACCAGTAAATTGGATTTGGTCAGCCAAAGAGATAAGCGTTACATCACGACATAATATAGCATTGCATTTCATACATGATATTTTAATCTCGTAACATAATATGACATTTTATTAATATGTTGTAACATGATATTTTGTATCAAATATGATACAATAAGCAATGCGTTTTCTTCTTCTTCTTCTTCTTCTTCTTCTTCTTCTTCTTCTTCTTCTTCTTCTTCTTCTTCTTCTTCTTCTTCTTCTTCTTCTTCTTCTTCTTCTTCTTCTTCTTCTTCTTCTTCTTCTTCTCCTCCTCCATCATCATCATCATCATCATCATCATCATCATCATAGTCGTCGTCGTCGGCATCATCATCATCGTCATCAAGCGAAATGTGCTTCACCAATTCACTCTAGGGAAGCTCCGTTCCCTATTAGTTTTGATAGATCCTCCGTTTCATGCTTCGTGTCTCTTCCTCTGACAAATATAGTGGGTGGGTGGGGTTTACTGAAGCTCTATTCGAGTGTGGATGTTTACAAAATGAAATGGTCAGCAATAGTAAAGTAAAGAAAGAAAAAAACATCAACAATAGTAAATCTGGGTGGAATTTATCCATAAATATATTATAAATGCATTGATAAATAGCTCTGATGAGATTTGGTCAACTGTTTCGATGTTAATGGAATATCAGAATGTTGAGACTGATTTCTATGTTAATGTACATATTACTACAAGTTACATGTCGATGCATACATATAAACACACATTTATATACACATGCATACACATATATACAACACCCATTCACATATATGTATGCAGACATACATGCATACATACATATATACATACACATGCATACATCATACATACACACATGTATGAACACATACACACATACGTATATACATACATACATACATATTCTTTTAATCTTTTCAGTCATTAGACTGCAGTCATGCTGGGGTTCCACCTTCAGTCGAATAAATCGACCCCAGTATTATTTTTTATATATATATATTAAGCCTCGTACTTATTCTATCTGTCTCTTTGACGGAACCACAAAGTTACCGGACGTAAACATTCTAACACACCACGCTCCTACACCTATGTATGTATATATATATATATATATATATATATATATATATATATATGCACACATACAAACGTATATGTACATACTTACATCTATACGTATATATATATATATATATATATATATATATATATATATATATATATATATATATATATGCGAGTAAAAATAAATACAAAAAAGGTGGTTTTTTGTATGATTGTGTATAGAGGAATATATTATTTTGTTTAAAAGAGTTCCAACACTGTCTGTTTTTTATGTTTTATTTATATTCCTGCAGAACCAATGTGGGGTATAGAATATGGAATATACAATATATAATATAATATACAATATATAATATAAAATAAAATAAAATAAAAATGGATGGCACCATGAAAGAAGGTATTGAATGTAGATGAAATATTGAGTGTTCAATATAAAGGATCAAATATATAAATATAAATATATAAAGGCGACTCGAGTTTCAGGGCTATTTCCCTTCGTCATGGCCGGTATGACAGACTTTAACAGACTGTGTGTGTGTGTGTGTGTGTCTGTGTGTGTGTGTGTGTGTGTGCGCGCGTGCGTGTGTATATGTGGGCACAGGACGTCACAAAACGTGTACGATAAAAAATACGAAGTACGAGTAATGGAATATGAGCTATTTTCTACGAACAACGTATATACACATATAAACATATATGTATATATCTATACCAATATCTCTATCTATCTATCTATCTATCTATCTATCTATCTATCTATCTATCTATCTATTACTATTATCAATAAATTTAAGGGTAGCAAAACTTATTTAGAAATTCTTTGCTACCAGTGGTCTAGCGTGAAGAAAAAATCTAGACAATAGACTACATATTATTCACATAAATGGAGTGTACATTTAAACACATAAGATGGCCATAATAGGACATCTAACCCGCTAGAAGGAATAGTTAAAATCCAAACCTCTATTTGGGGTAATTTCAAAAGGGAATGAAAAATAAAAACATTTACCATCTATTTCCTGTACTATGGTTTCAAGGTATCTTCAGCCTATCAAATTATTTTATTTGCTGAAAATAGCTTGAAACCATGGTACAGGATGGTAAATGCTTTTATTTTTAATTCTCATTCGAAATTATCCCTAATAATTGTTTGGATTTTAACTATTCCTTCTAGCGGGTTAGATGTCCTATTATGGCCATCTCTTATGTGTTTAAATGTACACTGTATTTCTATCTATCTATCTATCTATCTATCTATCTATCTATCTATCTATCTATCTATCTGTCTGTCTGTCTGTTTGTCTGTCTGTCTGTCTGTCTGTCTGTCTGTCTGTCTGTCTAAAACATCTTGTAACAGAGGAGCATTGGAGATATATTGGACACACACTTTCAACGAATTTGTTAACTGTTTACACGCAGATAAACTGGGAAATTGAAAAGTTGTTTATTCACCCTTAGCCATTTACTATTCGGCTACCATGCTGACATTTTAATGACATGGTTACATGCAGCTTTCCCTATTTAATATGATATAAATTGGTGGATGAGATATATAGACGAATATGCAATATTATTTGGAGAAATTCCTTTAAACAGCTGCTTGTAGTCACTGGATATAATCCAGATGATGGCTGGCAATACAAAGGCATATCATTGCCAAATAATAGAGAGGAATATGTTTAATGATAAGTATTGTCGAGAATTGGCCAATGACAAATCTGGAATAATTAGTCATACAAAAGACACTCAGCATGTGACATAAATCATGAACGAAGAAAGAAGGAAAAACGAAAGAGAGAAAGAAAGAAAAAAAAAAACAAAATAAAAAGAATTTAAGCAATAAACATATTTGATTTTAAAAGGGAAGATAATTGCGAAACATAAAGATAAAAATAGTTTAGAAGTACTTGTAACAGATACTGGCACAACTTCAAATATTAAAGACGTATATTCAAATTATAAGCATTATTTTATATTATTATTATTATTATTATTATTATTATTATTATTATTATTATTATTATTAGTAGTAGTAGTAGTTCTTTTCTTTGCAGTTTTTCATTTTCCTAACACGCTAGACAAATTAGATATTTTCTTGATCGCTTTTTTTCTATTCATTTCACTATAATTGTGTGCTTCTATGAAGTTCTCTTACTCCGCATTCAACTGAAGAACATCAAAAATATTATAGACAGATGGCGCTGGTGAGAATTACTTAACTCTTTCGATGTTTAATGAAACATTATAAAAATTTTAAATCTGATTTCTAAATATCTTTTAACTTGTTTCAATCATTGGACTGCGACCATGCTGGGGCACCGCTTTGCTTGATCAAAAACAACCGGGTCAGAGTAGAATCATGTTTACTATTAAACACACAGAGAAGAAATGTTAGATTTGGCTATATGACTATTTTAAATGTTAAATCTTTTATTTGCATCACTCATTGAACTGGAGCATATTGGTAAACCGACTTGAGAGGTTTTAGTCAAACACATCGATCCCAGCAATAATCTTTTCAGTCTGCAATGAAAAAAAATTATCTATACTTATTGTTGTTGGCACTCCTTCGCTTACGACGTCGAGGGTTCCAGTTGATCCGATCAACGGAACAGCCTGCTCGTGAAATTAACGTGCAAGTGGCTGAGCACTCCACAGACACGTGTACCTTTAACGTAGTTCTCGGGGATTTTCAGCGTAACACAGTGTGACAAGGCTGACCCTTTGAATTACAGGTACAACAGAAACAGGAAGAAAGAGTGAGAGAAAGAGTACAGCAGGGTTCGCCACCTATCCCCTGCCGGAGCCTCGTGGAGCTTTAGGTGTTTTCGCTCAATAAACACTCGCAACGCCCGGTCTAGGAATCGAAACCGCGATCCTATGACCGCGAATCCGCTGCCCTAACCACTGGGCCATTGCGCCTCCACTATCTATACTTATTATATAAGGATAGGTACACGAAGATCTCTGATGAAAAGAAGTAAGAATGAAAGTAAGTAAAAATATGTCGTAGAAATAGAGATAGGCTGAGAGTGTCAGAATCCAAGACAATAAGAGAAAAAGAAAAGGGAGGATAAAAGACAAAAGAAAAAAAAAAGAAAAGCGTTTATGGGGTTCAATAAATATTTTGCTACATAGGTATATCAGATTGAGAATTTACGATGAACAATCCATTGATTTATTTGTGCAGCTGAAGATGGCATTACATTTAAATTGCTGTAATGATTGCTTTGTTCAATTAAATGGAGAAGCTTGAAACGGTTGTACTGCATCACTACTTGATATCTTGTTGCTTATTTTGATTTTATTCAACTTACTTCGAGCCGTGCGGATAATACCGGATTGATTTGGTGATTCAACTAAAGTACCTAATTCAGCTGAATCTCAAATATATGTATATGTATAATATATCAGGTACATGACATCAACAACGAGTGAAAAATGCGTAAACACATAATGAGAGACAAGTACGAGACAAAATACTAAATGAAGTCTAACCCCTCGTCAGTTGTCGACTTTTAACTGCTTCCTATTTACATATATATATATATATATATATATATATATATATATATATATATATATATATATATATATATATATATATATACATATATATATATATACATATACATATATACATATATATATATATATATATATATATATATATATATATATATATATATATATATATATATATATATATATATATATATATATATATATATATATGTATACATTCTTTTATTTGTTTCAGTTATTTCACTGCGGCCATGCTGGAGTCCCGAATTTAGTCGAGCAAATCAACCCCAGGACTGATTCTTTGTAAGCCTAGTAATTATTCTATCGGGTCCTTTGCCGAACCGCTAAGTTACGAGGACGTAAACACACCATGATCGGTTGTCAAGCAACGGTGGGGGTACAAACACATACACACAAACATACATACACACACACATCACCCCCACACGCGCACCCACACACCCACACGCACACAATATATATATTAACGTTTGATTTTTATGTTCAGTTATAAATGAAAATTTTATACATTAATCTGATGGATTACTCTGTACTTCTGTAGAATACAAATTTATTATTTTTATGCAAGGCTTTTGTTGACAGTGATTTCGAAATTTAGGCCAGCTAAGCCATCGTCGAACTACTGATGATGGACGATAGCTTTGCTGGCTGAAACTTCCAAGTGACTATTTAAACGCGCACGCGCACGAGTACACACACACACGCACACACACGCATACAGCCACACACATACATATATATATACAGAGAGAGAGAGAGAGAGAGAGAGAGAGAGAGAGAGAGAGTTGTATATTATATATATGCATATATAAGTGTGTATGCATATATGTATGTGTGTATGCTTATATGTAGATATATGTATACACACATATGTGTGTGTGTACGTGTACGTGTGTGTATACATATATGTGTGCATGTGAAAATATATATGTGTGTATATGTGTGGGGACTTTTGATCACATAGTATATTTCAATTCTATATCATATAATGATTTTTCTTCTACTAAAAGTATCTGAATCAATGATAAAGGGATACGAAAGAATCATATTAAGTAAATCTAAGAGGAAAATACAGTTTTCAACAATAGAATGATCTGATGCTATCTAGACATTCAGAAAAAAATCAATAAACGTATGTTTGTATGTGTATATTTGTACGTGTGTGTGTGTATATGTGTGTGCGTGCATGTGTGTCTATTTATTTTCTTGAAACTGAGGGTTTCCTATATCCGACATAAAGGCGCCTCACTTTCAAATAGATAATTACTATTATATATATATTTTGAGAAGTTTTTTATTCGTTTGTAACGTCCAAGTATACATATATACATACAAACACACGCGCGCGCATACACACACACACATACACACACACAAATACACATATCGTATAAGATTTGATAAATTAAGAAATATCAAAGAAAGAAAACATCTGTTGCCACAAAAATCACACTTAATTGTTTATATTCTTAATGAAACACCAATCAAGATGCTGAGTTACGAAATACTTTTTGCTCTTTCTGGTCTCTATATATTCTATTCCTCCAGACCAATTGCTAGTTATAAGAAGGCTATTCGCACCTGTCTCTATGAACAGTGAGCGAAGAAGCGAGAAACCATAGTAATATTCAGATTTTTCGATGTAATGTAAGCTAGTGCTGCAGATTTTTGAACCAAGCTCCTCTTCTTTTGTTCATACCAGCCTCGAAGACTTTCTAAAGAGTAATGGTCGAGGGGTAAACTTGAGATGAAGTATCTTCTTCAATGTCTGCACGTATGGTTCTGTCCAGGCATTTAGCCTACAACCTTAAATCACTTTATCGCTGCGTTATATTCATATATTCGTTTCAATTAATGATGGTTTACATCACTATTGATGTGAAAATCCCTGGAACGCAGTAACTATCTTTGAGTTAGCCCAAATTTCATCTAACCTCAAGTCGAGCAGCGTAAATGTTCCTATGAACACTGATACATTGGGGGCTATACATTTACTCTTTTACTTTTTTACTTGTTTCAGTCATTTGACTGCGGCCATGCTGGATCACCGCCTTTAGTCGAGAAAATCGACCCCAGGACTTATTCTTTGTAAGCCTAGTACTTATTCAATCGGTCTCTTTTGCCGAACCGCTAAGTTACGGGGACGTAAACACACCAGCATCGGTTGTCAAGCGATGTTGGGGGACACACACAGACATACAAACACACACATACACATACATATACATATATACGACGAGCTTCTTTCAGTTTCCGTTAACCAACTCCACTCACAAAGCTTTGGTCGACCCTAGGCTATAATAGAAGACACTCGCCCAAGGTGCCACGTAGTGGGACTGAACCCGGAACCATGTGGTTGGTAAGCACGCAAGTTACCACACAGCCACTCATGCGCCTATTTATTGAAAATGGAAAGGTTTGAAAACTATTTCCTTACTTCATTTTCTGGCCAGAAGCCCTTCCTTACAAGTTCCATCGTTGAAGATATTTTCATCTATGTCTAAGTAACGGTGATATTTTTCATCAGCTAATTTTAATAGATAAGGTAATGTTACTAGATGGAGTTCTTCCTCGCGTGTTAAAATCACGTAAGAACATAAATGAGGTATTATCTTTGTGAAATTGTTATTGATGAATAACAACATTTGGCGGGCTGCGTGTTGTTACGTTTATAATGGCCAGAATAACGTTGGCATTAATTCTCACACATATTTATTAAACTGGAACATCTGCATTTTCATATATATATATATATATATATATATACAACCATTGAATAAACAGCAGAATTCGAAAAACGTAGAATGAAATAAGTACTGTATAATATGCTAAATAGTATTACGAAGACAGTTCGTACTTGTTGAGAAGAAATCGAGTTGAAAGAATGAGAATGCCACATAACGAATCCGACTTACATAGCTTCAAGTAGCATCTCAGGTCATTCTACAAGGAAACGTAGCAGAGGATGGGAGGTATTCTCTCGGACTAGAGCGACAAAGCTCCGTGTAGATGATTCTACATGGGGTTCAATTTGCCAGCATTTTTATTACCCTTAATTAAGCTTATATAAGTTTCAGCAGTGCTATTTGGTGGGAAAAGTCACTCACTTCCTTCGCAGTTCACTGTGTCAATTACTACGAGTCGGATATGGCTGATTAGTCGTATCCTGTACATGGGGGCGTTTATGGTTTATTCAGAAATATACTTATGTACTTATGCTGATATGGAGAGGCTCTGAGCTCTCAACAGAAGCCGCGCTACAGATCATCTGACCTAACCAAACTTCATTCCAATATCTTTTATAAATATGGAAATTAAGTCAACACTTTCCTTCATACCATCCATTCTATTAGCATATATTTTCAGATCATTCACAAAGAAGCAATGTGCTAGGTTGGTATTACTGTCTTCCTGTCCAGTCGCATATCCTTCAGATTTTCGAAACAGAAAGAACCATGGGTTACTGAGAGCATAAAGGACATCACCAAAGTACAATCATACTGAGATATACCAATAGAACTACTTCTTGTATAAAACTTCAGATCAATGGTTGTGGATGAAGTCTAGTTGTCTATGGTTACATGTAATATATGTGTTTGTGTGAGTCGGGTACGTTAGCTTAGCAATACAATGGTTTACAGATTTCATAATAAATAAATGGGTTGAATTTGAGTGACTAAAACCTTGAATTCGTTGTCCCAGTATAGCTGCTGCAGCCAAATGATTGCAACCAATAACAGAGCAAAAGTAAAAGAATATGGCATAATAATTTTATGTATATGTATATATTGACACCAGCAGGTATAGGCTTGATCTCACGCGCGCACGCACACATACATGCATACACACACAAATACACACACACACATATGCGTATACTGTTAATAACTAAGCAGTCATGATCAGTAGCGTTCATTATAGCTTCAAACTTAATAGTAAAACACAATAATAAAGTCAAATAGATTATCTAAGAGCTTTGTGGTCGGTTTTGTATCACTACAAAACTTGAGAGTTTAATTTTCATAGAATATTTGCAATACAATAGCAAATGAATTGAACATTCTAATAAACATAATTTATTCTACCACCCTTGTTACGTTATAATTTAGTCATATTTATATTTTGGAGTTATATTTAATAACGCTTAAACGGTTTTAAGCCGATGAATATATGTATATATATATATATGGCCATTCACTTTATAGTTAATAAAATAGCTTATTTTTAATGTTTGGATCTTTATATGTTGTGTATAGTAATTATGAAGTTGTGTTTAGTAATTATCTTTTGTAAAATAGATGTATTGTATAAGATACTTTCACAATATCTATAATAGCTATAATGTGAATAAGAGCAAATAGTTTTAAATTAAGCTTATATGGTAGTAATCAATTTTAACATAACAGTGAAAGAGTACGGAATATGGCAGACCGCTAGTAATACAGCATTTCATGTAATGAACACAGCTGCTTCGTCAATAAAACTAACAGTAGCTTTTGTAATCTTAAATAAGGACTAACCTTGTAGAGGGTTTGGCATAAAATCCCTGTCAAGCTTATGATAACAACTGCTCATAACTCCTGGTCAACAACTGAGGTTTTATTGAATACAATACTGTTTAGTGTCGAGAGTGGATAATAAATGCACAACGAAAAAAAATTCGAATCGTGACATTACGAATTATAATTAGGAGTAGGCAAGGCTGTAGGGTTAAGAAGCCCTTTTTGCAACCAGGAGGTCTCTGAATTCAGCTCCACGCTGCGGCCCCTTAGGCAAGTGACTTCTACTACAGCCCCGTGACACCTAGTTCATTGTGAATAAATTTGGTTGGCGGAAACTTTACGGAAAACCGTTGTATATTTTTTATGTGAGTGTATATATATATATATATATATATATATATATATATATATATATACACATATGTATATATGTATATGTGTATATATATATTTATATGTATATATATACATACACATATATGTATACACACACACACACACACACACACACACACACACACACACACACACATATATATATATATACCTCAATACCGCCAAATTCCACTCAGTGGCCACATAGACTCTTGCGCCAGAAACAAAAACCCTAAATTCATTATATTCCCTTTCTATCAATGTAAAGACATAATCTCCACACAAGAAAGAATCAACAAGGAGAATCTTTTCATAGAGAAATTCCAACCATTTCTTAACACACACACCCCTCAGTGACCTTATTTCTCTATGAACAGACACAAACTTCCTGTTGGAAAAAAAGAGTTCATAACTCTAACTAAAAACACTTGTCTCCCCTTACACACACTTCCGGTTTTGACACCACATTTCCTGCTGGTTTGGCTAGGGCTTGGCTGCTGTGCATTGACAAGGGGCAACACCCTGAAACTAGTCTGCAGATGCCAAACCAGCAGGGGGACACTGCTGACCTCCCCTGTTCGAAGGTTATAAAGGACACAGGTTTCGTGTGTCACATAGCTAGCTAGAGGCGATGGCTTCTTGGAGCTAATTCACGGCAGCTTTCGTCTTAATTTTGGGACTGCCATGTTGGCTTGGCGATAACTATTAATTTCCAGTACCGCTGTCGTAGTCTCCTTTAGAGAGACTTAGAAATATTAATAACTCTATTTCTGAAAACCAGTGGATAGATTCCACTGAAATTAGATAAATAACTTTCGAACAGATAGTCAGCAGCGCCGCCTGGCTAGGGCTTGGCTGCTCTGCATTGACAAGGGGCAACACCCTGAAACTAGTCTGCAGATGCCAAACCAGCAGGGGGACACTGCTGACCTCCCCTGTTCGAAGGTTATAAAGGACACAGGTTTCGTGTGTCACATAGCTAGCTAGAGGCGATGGCTTCTTGGAGCTAATTCACGGCAGCTTTCGTCCTAATTTTGGGACTGCCATGTTGGCTTGGCGATAACTATTAATTTCCAGTACCGCTGTCGTAGTCTCCTTTAGAGAGATTTAGAAATATTAATAACTATATATATATATATATATATATATATATATATATATATATATATATATATATATATATATATATAACTGAAACAACTAAAAGGTAAATGAAAATATATATGTGTATAAAATTATGTATGTATTGTAAATCCTGGGGTACATGTTCAAAGAATCATGATATGATCACATGCCGTAACATTGTGCGTGGGAATGTTTTATTGCAACTGTATATACAAGAGGCATTTTGTTTTGTTCGAGATGACATGAATGGAGGAAATGGAGACAAATACGACTACCTCTGCCATAACAATTATCAGAATAAAGTTTATTTGTTCTAATAATTATGGTTGTAATGATAATGAAATCAGTAACTTCAAAACGAACATCTAGAGAACTATATACGTATATTGTCCTGAGAATTTATTCTGAGAAATAACAGCCAAAACTTCAAACCAGAACTTACTACTTATCAAGAAAGGTGATGGTGGTGAAATAGAATACATTTGTAAATCTGTCTCTCTCCTTCTGGAAGTATGCAACTGCCGAATAGAGAAAGAATCAGCGGGCAAGAAGAGGTAGAGCAATGATGGCTGTGGTATATTTATGTGACGTCAATTCTGTTTATCTCCTACCTCTGGCTTTGGTTTAGTTTTCCTAACTTTATGTGTCTGTGCCTGGTTGTATCTCTTTCTGGCTTAGTGGAACAGAGAGATAATTATGTGTGACACACCAAAAGCGGTAGATAGACATGTTCGTATGTATGTATGTATGTATGTATGTATGTATGTATGTGTATATATATATATATATATATATATATATATATATATATATATATATATATATATATATATATATATATATATATACAGAAAGAGAGAGAGAGAGTGTGTGTGTGTGCGTGTGCGTGTGTGTAAGTGAGGACAGTGATGACGGTGGTAGTTTGACAACTGAATCAAAAGAGACAAATGTCATAGTTCACTTCAACGTTCGTTTGATATATGGTATAGGTATCTTTGATCGAAACAGAAAAGCAAATACGAACGAAGATACGCTTCGTTGTAAAATAGCTTCTCATGAGAAACTTCAGAGCTACTCGTAATGCTCTGTGGATTTCACTTCCAAATCTTATCTCTTATTAGATTTCAATTAATTTTGCCTTGAATCAATGCTATTTCATTAAGATTATTTTAATAGTTAATTAGTGAACTGTTGAAAAACATGAGAGGTGTTGGCAGCAACAGACCGAGTTCGTTTGATTTATTAATTTTCATCTAAGCACATAGATATGTGTATGTGTGTATGTGTGCGTGTGCGTGTGCGTGTGCGTATGCGTGCGCGTGTGTGAGTGTATGTCTGTCTGTCTGTCTGTCTGTATGCATGTATGTATGTATGTATCTATCTATCTAACTATCTATCTATTCATCGATCCACCCACCTACCTACCTACCTACCTAACCGTCCGTCAATGTATGTATGTATGTATGTATGTATGTATGTATGTATGTATCTATCTATCTATCTATCTATCTATTATTCCCTCCTGACATCTGAGTCCAGCCTAGCTGGAATACCACAGAGAATGATTTAGTCGAACAAGTTGAGTAAAAGCTGTTATTTATTCTATCAGTGTCTTGTCGAACTGCAAGGTTACGGGGACGTAAACAAACCAACACCACGTGCCAAGCAGTGGTGGGGTACAATCATACACACACACACTCACACACCCATACATTCATACATGTATATAGACACAGAATGTTCACGCGCACGCAAGCATACACACACAGACACTCACACACACACAAACATACTAAGGTCACTTATCCAATACTGCTACAATGAAGTTAAAAAAAGAATCACAACACAGTCGCCTAAGTAGCTAGAAGTAGCAGCTAAACTTCCCTGAGATCAAACTATATTCCTGTTCGTTCCTCAGAGCAACGAGGACCATGAAGTGATCGTTAAGGATGACTATTGATGTATGAGTTGACTGAATCAAAAATGAAGATTTGTGCACCATCAACCTCACACTCTTGTCCGTGGTCATCTTCAGTCCAGCTGGAAGATCACGTTAAAGCTACAGGGATTGGAAAAATATGCAGGGGCCGACCAAGATATCTAACTTTCTTTCTCTGGCTCTCTGCATTCTACTATGTGTTACTGCAGCCGCCTTCATCGATGATTCAGCCGGATCTAGTTTTCAGATGTATGTGTAGGCAATCCATAATACGCTAATTAACCCATAGCTGGGAGCCTGACAGGTGCTACTACTCCGGGTCAGATGTAACCTGGGTAAAATGGAGGCTGAAATATGGTTCTACTCTCTTCAAAATCCTGGAATCCTCGAACCAGGGCCGCGCTAGCGGATGCAGTTTAAGGTCATACCATTGAGAAACTTTGCAGCATTAAACAAAGAACAGAATAAACATTGTGATCCCAGGTATGCAAAATACTGGATGCATGGTCACAATTAATCCGTTGCATGATTTGAGTCTACTCGATTACAGTCAACCAGTAGCAAAACACCAGCGCAATAAAGTTCTCACCACCCTACACAATCTAGCATGTTAATATGCATGATTTTACTGCAATATATATTGAAGAAGGACTGTGCCTTTTGTAACAGTTTCCTTCATATCCCATCATCCTGTTTCCACGTCTGTGAATGAATAATTTCACTTATGCAAACATATTTAATTTTTTCCTCCTATTCTATCAACAATACTGCAAGTATTATACAGTATTTCCCCCGCAAAATATTTTTTTTTACTATGCATGTCTCGTTGTTTGTAGCATCGACGTGGATAGCCAAGACGGACATTATAGTATCGAATCCAGGAAAAAGTCAGAGGAAAAGGTACAGGAAAACATATCACAAAAAAATCAACAAGCAAAAAGCATTGGAAATACATTGGAGAACCACAAGACCGAGGCATTAGTAGTGTCGGCTGGAATATTCGTCTTAGTCCTCGACATTAGAAATATTGAATATACATGGAATGCCACCATGCTATGTAAGTTGATTCCAATCTGTACATATTTATTCTCAATGAATGACTGACTTAAAATGTTTGTTTCATCGTTTTACTTTACTCAATAAATTAAATGAAAATTGTTTGCATTCACGTATGTCTAATGCCATCGTTTATAAATTGTGTACAGGTCACGCATTGTCATTTAATAAAAAATTGAAATATTTTTGTTTTATTACTTTAATTATGATAGTATTTAAATAAAATGTGAATTTTTATTTAACTAAAATTATGATTTTCTTTCTGTGCCTTTGTCTCAAACACTATATTATTGGGTTGGTGCATAATTATTGCGACTTTCTTTCATCAAATTTTATTCAACAAAACAATAACAATATTTAACGAAAACATCTTTAAATGACGGTCTGACCGTCTGCCAAGGAAATGAGAAACAGTAATTGAAGTAGGTGGTGAATATGCTCGGATGTTTTTGTTACATGTTGTTATTGTTTTTGTTGAATAAAATTTATTGAAAACAAAAAGCCGCAATAATTATGCACCAACACAATATCATCAACTATCAGCAAAATGTGTGTCAGATAATTCAAAAAAGCCAACTGGCAGACACGTTAGAGTGTTGTGTAGAATGACCTATGACACTTACTCCGATTTTCAAAGTTCAAATCACACTAAGGGTGGTGGTTCTTAGACAAAAGTTTTTCAATGAAACTCAAAAGTTTCAGTAAGTTCGTATGCGGTAGAGATGGTGGTGAAGAGAATTTCAATCTTTCGAGATTCACCAATAGCGGAACGTATTTTTCACTGCTATGTGTGTCAGATAATTCTAAACAGTCAACTAGCAGAAACAACAAAGCGTTGTGAAGAATGACTTATGACATTTATTCCGATTCACAAAGTTCAAATCACACGAAGGCTGGTTGTTACTTTAATCCTTACAGAAATCAATAAAGATTCACGATCCTGAGCCGTGGGGTTAGTAAAACTGCTATAGCGTTGGGTGAAATGCACTACGGTATCTTTTGCAATATTTTGCGTTTTGACAACAACACCTGAAAGGATGCTGCTACCCGGCTGTACCGACACTAAAGCAATAGCGTTTATTCGGGATAACATCGATGGCGTAGAAAGAGAAGTCGTGCATAGGAAAAATCGTGATGAAATGAACTGCTACCCGATGGAGGTTACAATACATAACTAACACACACACACACACACACATACACACACACACACACACACACATACACGCACACACACACACACATACACTTCGTATTTTGTTATTAAGGCGGTGGGGATAGTGGCGAAGAGAATTTTGAGCTTTCGAGATGTTTCTTGTGAGAGAAATTTCAGTTGAAGAGAGTTTTTTTTCCTTCTCAAACGAAGGGTCAAACTCGAAACATCAGATTTCTTTTCCTCCAGTCTCTTAAAACACACAACTTACAAATTTATTCGAAGTCATCAACTTCGCACGTATTTTTGATTTATGTTTACTTACTGAAAACAATACTTTTCTTTATCTTTCTTGTTATTTGACATTTCATATCCAACGCAGCTGTTTCAGTTCGTTCATCAATATGTGTATATACAAATGAAGACAGTTCTAAGAAGTCATTTAGCACGACTAGAAATAGCAGTTAAATATTTATTAAATCAAACTGGTAGGCCTTACCATTTCCCTGTATAATAACGATGGGATAATGAAGAGCGGAAGGTTTTACTTGGGGCTAAAGAACAACAACAACAGCAACAACAACAACGATGACGTCGTCGACGAAAATGACAAATGCAGCAGAGACATATACGCATATGTTTTTCATTCAATGTTTATGTTTTGCTGCCACAAATGATTATAATCACATAAAGTATGTATTACTACAAAATGTACCAGTCTAAGCACCGCGCTTTCTCCAACAGGGTTCCAAATATAGTGAGGATATAATAAATATTTGAATCTTCCAGGTTGTGTAGAAATCGTAGGTGCGTGTTCCGCGAATACTTTTAGGACTGATTGAAAATATAGCTCATGGTGAACATTTCCCATATGAGAAAAGTCCATGTAAGAATTCGAATAAGAATTTCTAATATTACAAACTAATAAAATACCTATCCATCATGAAATGGAAAGAAGATATCAAGGCAGATGGAATGCCAATATAATGGCTGAATACTACTAGATGCTGCATTGTGGATGTCCATCAAATGCTCACAAGCGAAAACGTTCCAGGCGTAGTTTCTCAGTGAAGAAGAGATTTGAAAGTATTGAACCTAAAAAGACGGAATGTTCCATTCTATTTTATCCCCTTTTGGTTGCATTTGTGCCGTTTTATTTTGCTAAATAAAGCACCAATTTCATTTTTATTAGTTTCACGTTGTCCTGCCATATCTGGATTTTCCTACAAATAAATGATATATTTTACCATTAAATTGTGAGAAAATCTTAGCTAATGGGAGAAATCTTTTTTCATATTTCGAATTAGAATCACTGAAATATATAAATAGAAATACAATTATGAAAACAATTTTCAAAAATTTCCATCTCGCAGACTTATGAAATTTCCCAGTTTTCAAGAAAACGAAGTCATGTATACAATGATATATTCAGTTATATAATAGATAGGAAAAAATCGAATGTGTTAAAAAAAACATCATAAAAGTTTTCTTCTTTTCACATCAAGGTCTTTATAAGAAATGAATAGGATTGCAACACTTAATGTTTACAGAAACAATAGCGTCATCACGAGAGCCAGAAGCATCAACAAGAATAGAACAACTGACTCGAGCAAAAACAACAACAAGCACCACAAAACATGTTTCATTCTTTGTGATTATTCTTTTTAATCACACATGCCGTAGCTGGTTGGGTAATTAAAACATGCAATGAGCTAACTCAAGTAGGCAAAGGAAATGAATTTGCGTAAATAAGTTTGGTAGAGATGTACTGAATGACATATGCAATAGATAAATGAGTAAAAAATAAATAAAAATAATACAAAATTAAAGATCTCAGTGAACTGAAATTTCCCCCTTAGCTGGAGATGGAAAACGAAAATAACGTTGATCATTAGAACGATATTCTCGGAAATGAAGAATCAAAATCACAAAATTAAATTTTCGTGATTTTTCTTGATTTCAGTTCTTGATTTCTAAATACCTTCAATCAGGAAAGCGTTTGGAATATCATATTAAAAATGAAAAATATATATGAAAACTTTACGAGGACATTAAGATTAGGCAGCAAAATAGAAGCGTTGTTAGTGCATTGCTGAAACTGAACTGGAATGTGTTCCTATTCTATACGCTAGAACAGTGGTTAGCAATTTGTTGTTTGCGGAAGCCTCGTGGTCCGCAAAGGTAGTACCGGGGGTTCGTCAGCATGTTAAGCTGACAGACCTTTCAATATCCTGGGGTCCGTGTGAAAACTCATTTAAATAAAAGGGGTCCTTGGTAGTGAGAAGTTTGGGAACCACTGCACTAGAATATCGAATCCAATCCATGTAAACATTGAGGTTTATTCTTTCGAAGGGTTAATAAAGTACCAGTAAAGTACTGGTGTTGAGTTTTCTATCTTCTCTTTCAATCTTTCAGAGTTGTGAGTAGGCTACAAGAGTTTTGTAAAATCACATGAAGAAAGGTAGCGAAGAACCTGCTTTGCTATTTATTCTCACATAGAAAATCC